>NC_091469.1:138906633-139164133 GCF_036971445.1 Narcine bancroftii | reverse complement strand
CGAATGATTCTCATATCATTTTGGTGTTTAAATGACAAGTTCCAAATTTGAATCCGTTCACTATTTCAGTTCCATTCCCCTCGTTCACTAATGGAAAGGGATGCAGCCAGCACATCCTCACTCAGCATTTGAACCTTCCTTCCTTTGTCTGCTTCTCCAAACAAGTACAGAGTCCGCAAATACAAATGGTGCTTCCAGGAGCGGGAAATGACTGATGGGTTTGGGTTAAGGGTGAACGTGCAGATAGATGAAGGTTCAGTTGTGCTCTGGTGGCGTATAGTCAGAAACTGCTGTGATTAAGAGGCAGTAATCGTAGTATAAGAGAATTCTCCCTGCAGTTTGAGAGGGAGAAACTGAAATCAGATGTGTCTGTGCACCAGTGAAATAAAAGGAACAATAGAGGCATGAAAGAGGAACTGGCCAGATTTGATTGGAAAGGCACACTTGCATGGAGGATGTCTCAATGGCTGGAGTTTCTCTGAGAAATAAAGGAGGTCCAGGAGAGGTAGATTCCAAAACGGAAGAAATACTTGATTGGATTATGCTTCAAAGGCTGACAAGAGAAGTCAAAGCCTAAGTAAAAGCAGAAAGGCATACAAGGAAGCAAACAATTATTGTCATGGTAGGGGACTGGGAAATGTTTTAAAGATTAAAGAAGACAACTAAGAAGGACGTTATTAAAACATGAAATGCTGGAGAAGCTCAGCAGGTGCCCTTTATGTCGCAAAAACAAAGGTATAAAACCAACATTTCAGGCTTGAGCCCACCATGTATGAGAAAATGATGGCGAACAGAAGAGTAGGAGGAGGGAGGGGGTGGGGTGGTGGCAAAGGCAGGAGATGATTTGGCGAATCAAAAAGGGGGGAGGGCAGCAATGAGGGAGAGGGGTTTGGTAGGGCTTGGTGGGTGTGATAGTACAGATCTATCACCAATGTATATAGTGTATATAGAGAGCTAAGCCATGCCTACTGTCTGGGCCTTAAAGGGTTGTGTCCCTAGCCAGGTCGGATCATTCCGGACTGGTCGGCCACCTGCGAAGAGCTCCTGTCTTTTGCTAATAAAAGCCTTGGTTTGGATCAACAAGTCTTTGATTCTTTCGACGAGCTCTACAGTGGGTGAAAGAACTAGAAAGACAGGAAAAGGGGGGAGGGGCAGAAAAGGCAAGCAGTAAAGTCAATATTTCATACCATGTGCCTAGAGGGTGCTCAGATGGAAAATAAGGTGTTGTTCCTCCAATCTGTGGGTAGTCAGGGTGGGACAGCACATAAGACCTGTACAGCACATAAGGCCATGCACAGCCTTTTCTTTCCCCTCCCCACCTTTTCCTGTCTTTCCAGTTCTTTTGCCTACCCACCCCTGCCATCCCCTCTCCCGATCGTTGCTACTGTCCCCTCCCTCATTTCTCCAGCTATCATCTCCTGCCCTTGCCATCCCCACCCCCTCTCTTTGGTTCAGATGCTTGCCGCCATTTTCTCATACTTTGCTGAAGCGCTTAAGCCCGAAACATCGGTTCTGTATCTTTGCCTTTACTGCGTAGAGGGCCCTGTTCGGCCTGCTGACCTTCTCCAGCATTTTGTGTTTTTACTTCAGCCACTACAGAATTTTATGATTTACTACTAAGAAGGACATTTTTCAGGAAAAGATAAAATTTGAAAGGAAGCTAGCAAATAATATCAAAGGCTTTTTTTTTGTACAGTCTATCACAGTAGTTCTCAACCTTTTATTCAAGCAAAGTATTTCAGTTACAATTGGGTCTATAGCAGTGATTCTCAACCTTCCCTTCCCACTCACATACTACTTTAAGTCATCCCTATGTGATCGGTGGTCTGTGATTAGTAAGGGATTGCTTAAGACCCAATTGTTACTGAAATATTTTGCTTGAAAAAAAATTGTCATTGGCCCATTTCCTTTGGGGTAATGAAACAGTGCACATAACGAGTCAATTAGCTATGATGAAAACACTGGTTTTCAAACTTTTTTCTTTCCAGCCACGTACCACCTTAAGCAGTCCCTTACTAATCACAGAGCACCTATGACAAAGGAACAACTTAAAGTGCCATGTAAGTGGAAAGAAAAAGGGTGAGAACCATTGGTATATCAAGAGTCAAATAGAGATTAGGGTAGATATAGGACGAATAGAAAGTGATGCTGAAAAAATTGTAATGGGAGACAAGGAGGAGGGCAGAGCAAGTGAATGATTTCTTTTGGAAGACACGAAGGAAGACTTTATCAGTACACCTGGCTTTCAAGGCTGAGTACAGTCACAATCACCAGAGATAAGGTGCTTGTGAAGCTAAAAGCTCTATTAATAGATAAGTCTCCAGAACCAGATATAATGCACTCTCAGGTTCTTAAAAATAGTAGCTATGGAGATTGTGTAGGTTTTAGACACCAAGAAACAATATATTCTGACAAGGTTCCAGGGGAATGAAACATTGCAAAGATCACTTGGGTATTTAAAAAGGGAGGGAGCAGAGAGAAAATTATAGACCCGTTAGTTGGGTTGGGAAGTTGCTGAGTTGATTGTCAAGGATGAGGTTACAGATTACCTGAAGGTGCATGACAAGATCAGCTAAAGTCAGGATAGCTTTATTTATTTTTTATTTTTTTTATTTTTTTACCCAATAAACCATATTGACCAAAATACATACAGACATTTTTCTCTTGAATGTATACAGTGTCATTTTCTCCCCCTTTCCCCCCCTCCCTTCCCACCCTCCCTCTCCCCCCTTCTCATTTATTCAAAGTTCAATCTATGAGATACATTAAATCCATTAAACAATGTTGTCACTTAATAAAATAAACAAGAATTTTTTATCTTTTACTTTTATATACTGAGTCAGTACACTTTGTTGTCTTCTCCTTCTGTCATTTTAGGTGGTGGAGGTTAAGGGGACATTTTGCCTGACAAGCCTACTGTAATTTTTTGAGGAAACCACAAGCAGGCTAGTCAAGGAGAATGCAGTGGGTATTGTATATTTGGACTTTGAAAAGGCCTTTGATAAGGTGGCACACGCGAGGCTGCATAAAAAGATGAGGTCCCATAGAATTACAGGAAAGACACTCACATGGGTAGAGCATTGGCTGATTGGCAGGAAACATACAGTAGTGGAAATAAATAATCCTATTCAGTCGGCTATTGTTTACCATTGGTGTTCCGCAGGGGCTGGTGTTCAGACCACCTCTTTTTATGTTGTATACTAATGATTTGGATTGTAGAATAAATGGCTTTGTGGCCAAGTTTTCAGCTAGATGGAGAGGCAGGTAGTGATGAAAAAATGGAGGCTGCAGAGAGACTTAGATAGATTAGGAGAATGGGCAAAAAAGTGACAAATTAAATATCATGTTGAAAAATGTACTCTCTAGTATGTTTGTATTTTCCAAATGGGGAGAAAATTGAAATACCCAGATGCAAATGGACCGGGAAGTCCTCGTGCAGGATAGCCTGAGGGTTAACTTTCATGTTGAGTCAGTAGTGAACAAGGCAAATGCAATGCTGGCATTCGTTTCAAGAGGAATAGAATATAAGAGCAGCCAAGTGATGTTGAGGCTTTATAAGGCATGGTGAAATCTAATTTGGATATTTTAAGTAGTTTTGGGTTCCTCATTGAAGAAAGAATATCCTGACATTGGAAGTCATTCAGAGGAGATTCCCAAGAATGATTCTGGCAATGCAAAGTTTATCATATAAGAAGCATTTGACAATTATTGGCCTGTACTCATTAAAATTTAAGAGGATAAGGGGGTGGGGGGGGAAATCTTATTGAAGCATTTTGATTCTTGAAAAACAGGGACAGATGTGATGTTGTAAGGTTCTTTTCCATGGTGAGAGAGTCTAGGACAAGAGGGCCAACTTCAGGACTTAGAAGAGAGATGCGGTGGAATTCATTTTGGAAGTGTGGTCAATCTGTGGAATTCGTTGTCATAAAGCAGTTGTGGAGGCCAAGTCATTTGAAGCATTTCAGGCATCAAAGGTTATAGTGAAAAGACAGAGCTGTGGGACTGTGGGAAAATGGATCATCTCATGATGGAATATCAGTGCTGATTTGATGGGCTGAATGGCCTTCTTCTGCTCTTTGTGGTCTTCTGGTCTGTAATTTTAAAATTTAATTAAATTTTTAAATTTAAATTTAGTCATACAGCTCGTTAACAGGCCATTTTGGCCCACAAATCTCTGCCGCCCAATTTACCCCCAACTAACCTCTGTTTTGAATGGTGGAAGGAAACTGGAGCCCCTGGGGAAAATCCACGCAGAACATTCAAACTCCTTACAGACAGTGCAGGATTCAAACCCAAGTCCCGCTTGATGGTGCTGTAAAGGCATTGTGCTAACCACTATGTCAACAGTGCCATCTTATTGATAATTAGTACTAATTCAGTCATTAAGTAAGCAGGGAAATTGGAGGGGAGGAGTGGGTGAGAGCATTGTGAAATTGAGTGAACTGATCATGAAAATGGGTCATATATATTTCAAAACAACATGTGCCACCTTCCCTGATAAATTCTAAAAGATACATGACTCCTAATTGCCAATGTGACACATTTTGACCCAGAATAACCACGGTTGTGTTCTACTACTGAAGCGCCTGTAGGCTACTTTGACTTTCAGATTCCTGAGGCAGTAACAGAGATAGAACTGTCAACAAAACATTTCACGGAAGGCTATAAGCTCCCAACTAAAGCTGAGTCTGACAGAGCTATGGATCACACACATGGTACATTAAATTCTTCAAAATACTCTAACATAATTGCAACTTTGCTCCTGGAAAAAAAGATTGATTTTTAGGTGCATGGCATAAAAGTGAAAAAAAGAATACGCATGCTGATATCTAAACTGGAGACAGAAGAAACCACAGATGCTGAAATCTGCTGGAGAAAATCAATGGGTTGAGCAGAGTTAGTGGGGGAAAAAGAACTTCATACTTGATAAAGACCTTTGACCCAAAACACTGACCATTCCTTTCCTCCCACTATTGCAGCTCGACTCAATGAGTTCCTCCAGCAGATTGTGATTTTGTTCCAGATTTTTAAAACTGATGTTTTTCAGAATCTCTAGTGTGACAGAATATATAGATATGTTTTTGCGAGATTAATTTCAAAAGGTTTGTTAGAGTAGGTCACATACAAACACTTTAAAACAGATCTTATTTAAAATACTGGACATGCTAGACATGTCGGAGCCAATTCAGATTACTATTTGAATGGCAATAGATTAAGAGATGGGGAAGTGCAGAGAGATCTAGGGGTACTTGCACACCAGTCTCTGAAGGGGAGCATGCAGGTACAGCAGGCGGTTAAAAAGGCAAATGGTATGTTGGCCTTCATATCAAGAGCGTTTGAGTATAGGAACAAGGATACCTTACTGCTGCTGTACAGGGCCTTGGTGAGACCACACCTGGAGTATTGTGTGCAGTTCTGGTCACCTTATCTAAGGAAGGATGTTCTTGCAATGGAGGGAGTGCAGAGGCGATTCACCAGGCTGATACCTGGAATGGCAGGAATGACTTATGAGGAAAGATTGTGCAAATTGGGATTGTACTCGCTGGAGTTTAGAAGATTGAGAGGGGATCTCATAGAGACCTATAAAATTCTGGCAGGACTGGACAGAGTGGATGCAGATGGGATGTTCCCAATGATGGGAAAATCCAGAACCCGGGGCCATAGTTTGAGGATAATAGGCAAACCCTTTAGGACCGAGATGAGGAGGAATTTCTTTACCCAGAGGGTGGTGAATCTGTGGAATTCATTGCCACAGAGGGCAGTAGAGGCAGGTTCATTAAATATATTTATGAGAGAATTAGATATATTTCTTCAGTATAAGGGTATTAAAGGTTACGGAGAGAAGGCGGGGACGGGGCACTGAACTTTAAGATCTGCCATGATCTCGTTGAATGGCGGAGCAGGCTCGAAGGGTCGAATGACCTACTCCTGCTCCTATCTTCTATGTTTTCTATGTTTTCTATGTTAACAGTCTTTACAAGAGCTTTAATGAGTGCCCAAAAGACTTCACTAATGGATTGTTGTTTACAAAAAGGCTTTTTATCAGCAAGACATAGAAGTGGCTGGGTGTCCATCATACAATAAATCTCTCTCTGAAAACTGACAAGAACCTTTCTGAGTGGTAACCATTTACATTTCAAGCACCAAAGCCTGGTGAACTTTATAAATGTTAAATTCTGTGCACAGTATAAGAATTGCCTGCAACCAGTAAAATTGGAGGAGTGAGAAGTGAGATTGGACTGTGAATCAAATAACTTTTCTGAACTGACACACACATTAAATACATGTATGCTTAGAATTAGAAGGGGGTTAAGTTAGGTTAGTTAAGCCAATCATGATAAGTTAGAGTTTGATTCTATTTTCATGTTTAAAGTTAATTAAAATCAACTTTTGTTTAAGTAGCCATTTGTCTTGGTGAATATCTATTGCTGCTAGGATTTGCAGTCCCCTGGGCTCAGAACACTAGTAACCTGCAGAGTATACATCAGGCCTGATTTGAAAGGTAGATCAGACTCAATGGGTCAAATGGCCTATTTCTACTCCTATGCCTCATGGCATTATCTCATTCATAGTTGGAAGCATTGGTCTTTGAAGCAACTTTCTTGTGTTAATGGATGAGATTTACCAAATCAGTGTCTACTTCCTGATGAGTTTATGTCTCCAATGAGACACAGTATTGCAGAAAATTCTAAACCTGGATGAGGATTACGAGGAGGAGGGGGATTGCCTTGGCTATCACTTGGAGAATTCCACAAAGAGGTCCAGAAAGATGTTCCTGAGATTTCGGAGCTAAATTTTCATTTAACAATCTTCTACCAACGGTGTTTTTTTAATGAATAGAATGCTTTGGCTGTTCTCTGTGGATTCTGCTTCCTCCAATCTTTAAATTGACTGTTTTTGGAGTACCAGTATTTGTTCTACGCACTACTGTCTTACTCTCCCATCTCCAAATTATTGGTTAAAACTCAGTTGATTAGATGAAGCAAACTTTTGCCAGTTCACAGTCCTCAAAAACATGCCCCAATTTTCGTTTGAGTAATCTCTGCTTTAAGATAAAGTTCACATTTAAAGATCTCTTCCCTCATTGATCACCAACAGGAGATGATTTATCATTTGGCAGATAAGAAGCCTTTGTGTGTTTGCCATACTGATGACTTCGTTTTGAAAATAACTTGCAAATGAATTGCTGCACAGAAACCCAAAGTCACTGTTTCAAGTCAAAGAAAAATGTCAGAGGACATTTGCTCAGTAGAGGCATTACTCAGTTCTGTGGCTTCACTTTTCTCCTCCTGGTGTTAATTTTAATGTTGCCAGCAGCAACTTTCAGTCACATTCTCAATGTTCTGAGTGCTAAATTGGCTGAGATATGTGCTTCTTTTGCTCACAACGCCACTAAAATTAACTGACAGCCGCATGATAGATTAATAAATTTGTCTGGGGGTCACTTTGACTTTGAGAATTTGTGCAAAAAAATCAAGAGTGAATTGAGTACCAATTCTATTTTCCATTAAAAGTCTATTATTTATGAATTTAAGGCGTAAAACACATAATGAGATGCACCGTTAAAGAAAGAGGCTGGGGCGCTCAGTGGGTGAAAGGTAGACATAGGTGGGGTGAAGGATGATGGTAATGGAGCCAGGGAGAGTTTATTTGGGAGACGGTGATCAGTGTAAGCAGACAGAGGGAAAAAAGCTGTAGAGGCCCAGAGTGATGGTGGAGAAGCTGGTGAAGATTGGTGGAACTGTAGAAGGAAGGAGAGATAGGAAAAGTGGAGAGGATGGATAGTGAAGGGTAGCTGGAGAAGTGGGGAAGGGGATGGAGGAGGCTGACGAGAGATGGATCAGTGTGGGACTGAGGAAGTGAATTAAAAGAGTTGGTAACCAGAAGGGTCAGATGGTGGTCTGTCCTAATATTCTAATAGGAACCTTTTACATGCAGTGGAGGAGGCTGACGAGAGCTGGATCAGTGTGGGACTGAGGAAGTGAATTAAAAGAGTTGGTAACCAGAAGGGTCAGATGATGTTCTCTCCTAATATTCTAATAAGAACCTTTTACATGCAATGGAGGAGGCTGACGAGAGATGGATCAGTGTGGGACTGAGGAAGTGAATTAAAAGAGTTGGTATCCAGAAGGGTCAGATGGTGTTCTGTCCTAATATTCTAATAGGAACCTTTTACATGCAGTGGAGGAGACTGACGACAGCTGGATCAGTGTGGGACTGAGGAAGTGAATTAAAAGAGTTGGTAGCCAGAGGGGTCAGTTGATGTTCTGTCCTAATACTCTAATAGGAACCTTTTACATGTTCCTTTCCTCATTTCCCCACCCCCCCTCTCTCTCTCTCTCTCTCTCTCTCTCTCTTTCTCTCTCTCTCTCTCTCGCTCTCTCTCTCTCTCTCTCTCTCTCTTCCTCTGACTGTCCTCATTTCTCAACTTAACAGTTGCATCAACAGCATCACCATGTCAGTCTTGGCCTTACTCTCAGAGATATTTCCTCTCCTGCCTTCTCTCTGCAACTTCAAGCTACCTCGTTAACTCACTTTCCAATATCTGACAAAAAGCCTGTGACCTGAAATGTTAGTTATATTTTCTGCACAGAAAAATAACCTCTGTCAACTTCCTGACTACCTAGTGCATTGGGTGACAATGAAGCGATTTTATTTCTGGTCTGTCTTACAGGTGCCTTGTGATAACTTCCTGCTGCCTGACTCTGAAGTAACATTAAATATCTTATAAATAAATATGGTGTGGACCTGAATTTGTAATCAGTAATGAGAGCTTATTGTCATATACTTAAGTACAATGTACGCATGAATTAAATTTTTACTTGCTGTAGCCACACAGGCACGTAAGCTGCATCATCTTCAATAGTCTACATTAAATGATCGTAGCCAAGTAAGACAGAAATAAAGATAATAAATATGAAAGGAGAGAGAACTAAATATTCAAATTGAAATTACTGAAAGAAAAAAATGTTTCAATAATACAAACAGATCATATGGTGGTCGATGAGTTAATGCAGTATGATGAGGTTCAAGAGCCTGATAGCTGTTGGATAAAATCTGTTCTTGAACCTTGTGCCTGAAAGGAGCAGTGAGAAGAGTTTGTGGCCAGGATGATGTGGGTCATAATGATGTTGGCTGCCTTCATGAAACAGTGTCTCAAATTGATGTCTTTAGTGGATGGAGGTGGGGGGTGGGGGGTAGGGGAGGTCAGTATGATGGACTTAATTATGTTTGCCACTTACTGCAGCCAACTGCATTGCTGGGCACTCAAATTTCCAAACCAGACCACAATGCAGCCAATATATTTTCTATAATATTCTGGTAGACGCACGACAGAACATTTGACAACATGCCAAATCTTCTCGGACTCCTGAGAAAGTAGAGGTGTTGGTGTGCCTTCTTCACTGTTGCTTCAATGCACTGGCTCCAGAAGATGTGGAATCCCAGGAACATGGAGGAACAAATACTCTTAACCATTGTCCCATCAAAGAAGAGAGGTCCCTTGATCTCCTCTTCTAAAAGTCACTGTGTTACTATATGACAAGATAGATATTATCGAATTATGGAACAAACAGCCTACATTTAGGTCCTTCAATCCCACCCTGCCCATGTTCTATCGATCTCTATTATTCCATTCATAATCTGTTGTGTACTCTGCCTAAGGGATTCAAGGGCTCCTCTAGATATTTTGAGCATGTTGTGTGAGTCTCTGCCTCCATTAGTCTGTTCATTCCTAATTACAGTTACCCTCCAGGAAATAAAAGAACAAGAATGAAGAATGAAGAACAATGACAAACTACATATAAAGATGTAAAAATAATGTATAAGTAAGGACTAAAGGAGGGAAGAAAAGGAAAGTAAGGGAGAAGGGGGGGGAAAAGGAGGGGTTAAAAAATTATAAAGAAAAATAAAAAAGAAAAAGAGAAGAAAAGAGGGGGAGCTTTGTCGTAATGTGAAGATGAAAGTCTTTTCTGGAGAGGGTTGGGTGGGAGAGAATAAGAGTCATTGTGAAATCAGTTGACACTTGCGAACGGGTTCGCAGTCCGAATGGAGAGGGGAGTTGTGGTTGCCCGGCAAGGGACAAGGGTGACTCAGAGAGGGGGGGACACTTGGGGTTAAGGGAATTTTAGATGTGGGAATGGTTAAAATATTTTATGTTTTAGAAGTGTTGTCATACAGTGCGTTCAGAAAAGGAAAACTGAGAAATGAAAATGGGGAAAAGGGGAAAGGTGGTGATGAGGAAGTGGAAATGAGATATAAACAAAGTATGAAATGGCCATGTTGAACAATATGACTATAAATATTAACCAAATCAAGAGGAAGAGGCTATTAAATTTACTGATAAAAGAAGAAATAGATATAGCATTCGTGCAGGAAACGCAAATGAAGTGGAACATAATAAATTAAGGAGAGACTGGGTAGGGCACGTAACGGCAGCATCATATAATTCAAAAGCCAGAGTTTGTCTACTCCTGTCCTTGTCCATAACTATGCTTAATATCAGGCAGTTGTGGTCACATCACCAAAATGCTTTCCCACATAAAGGGAAAGCATCTGACCAGGTTCATTAACCAATATGTCCTCTCCTCTGGTCAGCTGGTCCACATACTGTGTAAGGAATCCTTTTTGGACACAAATTCAGCTCCATTTATCCCTCTTGCAGCAAGGAGGTGCCAGTCAATATTTGGGAACTTGAAGTCTCCCACAACAACAACCCTTTTATTGCTGCACAATTCCAAAAATCTGTCTACTTCTCTGAAGTATCCTGAGAGCTATTGGGGGGTGGTGGGGGGGGGGGGGTGGTGGTGGCTCTGGACAACTCCCAATATCATAATCACTCCATTGCTATTTCTAACTTCCACCCACACTGACTCAGTAAACAATCTCCACAACATCCTCCTTTTCCACAGCTGTGATAATATCCCTGGCCAGTATTGCTACCATCACCATCAACCCACAACCCTTTTACTTCACACCCTATCTCATTTAAAACATCTAAACCTCACATCGGCCAATTCTGTCCTTCCACCAGCCAAGATTCTGTAATGGCCACAACATTCCCCATTCTGATCCATGCTCTCAGTTCATCTTCATGGATTCATGCACTCAACATGGATTTGTGGGAGGAAGATCATGTTTGACCAATCTGATTGAATTTTTTGAAGAGGTGACTAGGAATGTGGATGAGGGTAGCGCAGTGGATGTTGTCTATATGGACTTCAGTAAGGCCTTCGATAAGGTACCACATGGAAGGTTAGTTAGGAAGGTGCAGTCTTTAGGAATAAATGTTGAGATAGTCAAATGGATTGAACATTGGCTGAAAGGGAGAGGCCAGAGAGTGGTAGTGGATAATTGTCTGTCAGGTTGGAGGCCGGTGACCAGTGGTGTGCCTCAAGGATCTGTATTGGGCCCATTGTTGTTCGTTATATACATTAATGATCTAGATGATGGGGTGGTGAATTGGATTAGTAAATATGCAGACGATACTAAGATAGGTGGAATAGTGGATAATGAAGAAGGTTTTCGAGGATTGCAGAGGGATTTGGGCTGCTTAGAAAAGTGGGCTGAAAAATGGCAGATGGAATTTAATGCTGATAAGTGTGAGGTGCTTCATTTTGGTAAGGAGAATCAGAACAGGACATACGTGGTAAATGGGAGAGCATTGATGAATATAGAAGAGCAGAAAGATTTAGGAGTAACGGTACATCGTTCCCTGAAGGTAGAAACTCACGTGAATAGGGTGGTGAAGAAGGCTTTTAGTATGCTGGCCTTTATCAATCATTGCATGGAATATAGGAGTTGGGAGGTGATGTTGAGATTGTATAAGACGTTGGTGCGGCCTAATTTGGAGTTCTGTGTGCAGTTCTGGTCACCTAATTATAGGAAGGATATAAATAGAGTGGAGAGAGTGCAGAGAAGGTTTACCAGAATGTTACCTGGGTTTAAGCATCTAGACTTTAGGGAGAGATTGGACAGATTTGGTCTTTATTCTTTGGAGTGTAGAAGGTTGAGAGGGGATTTGATAGAAGTATTTAAGATTATGAAAGGGATAGACAGAGTGGATGTGGATAGACTATTTCCGTTAAGAGGAGGAAAGATTAAAACAAGAGGACATGAGTTAAGAATTAAGGGGCAGAGGTTTAGAGGTAACATGAGGGGGAACTTCTTTACTCAGAGAGTGGTAGCCGTGTGGAATGAGCTTCCGGGAGAAATAGTGGCGGCGGAGTCAATTGTATTATTTAAGAAAAGGTTGGACAGGTACATGGATGAGAAGAAGATGGAGGGATATGGGCATTGTGCAGGGAGGTGGGACTAGAAAGGGGTGTTTGGTTTGGTAAGGACTAGAAGGGCCTAATGGCCTGTTTCCGTGCTGTAATTGTTATGTTATATGTTATGTTAAAATGTACCAATCAAAATAGAGGAGGAACTAATAGATCCAGCAGGGAGGTATGTAATGATAAAATGTCAGATATATTCAGAACTTTGGAATTTCGTCAATATATATGCACCTAATGAAGAGGATCAAAAGTTTATGCAAGATATTTTTTTGAAGATTGTAGTTACGCAGGGGAATATATTGATAGGAGGGGACTTTAACCTTAATTTGGATTCAAAGATGGATTAAAACTGGACAAAAGACTAGCAGAAAGAACAAAGTAGCCAAATTTATGGTTAAATCAATGCAGGAAATTGAACCTTTGGATATATGGAGGAGTCAACACCCAAAGGAGAAGGAATACTCACATTATTCGAGTAGTCTAAAACATACTCTAGGATTGACCTGTTCCTGTTGTCAGCCCAGAGTTAGGAAAACGAAATATAAAGCTAGATAGTTATCTGATCACCCTCCCCTGCTATTAGGAATAAAACTGAAGGACTTCCCACCAAGAAAATATAGATGGAGATTAAACTCCATATTACTTAAAAGACAGGATTTTAGAGAATTTATTGAGTGCCAAATTAAAATGTACTTTGAAATAAATGTAGATTCAGAGAAAGACAAATTTATATAATGGGATGTCATGAAAGCCTTCATCAGAGGGCAGATAATAAGTTATGTAACTAAGATGAAAAAGGACTACAATCGGGAAATAGAACAGCTGGAAAGGGAAATAGTACAGAAAAAGAACTATCAACAAGGGAAGATACAACAAAAAGAAGAGAAATGGCGGACAAAAAAATAAAATACGAAACACTACAAATGTATAAAGTGGAGAAGAACATAATGAAAATAAGGCAGAAGTATTATGAGCTAGGAGAAAAAAACACACAAAATACTAGCTTGGCAGCTTAAATCAGAACAAGCTAAAAGAACAATATTGGCATCAAGGAAAAAGGACAAATTACATATAACCCAACAGAGATCAATGAAAACTTTAAGGAATTCTATGAGCAATGACACCGAACTGAGAACGAAGGGTAAGAAGACAAAATAAATGAGTTTCTCGCTAAAATTGAACTACTGAAATTTCAAGAAGAGAAGCAAAACAAATTGATATAACCATTTGAAACAGAGGAAATACAAGATATATTACATAGAAACATAGAAGATAGGAACAGGAGTAGGTCATTCGACCCTTCGAGCCTGCTCCGCCATTCAACGAGATCATGGCTGATCTTAAAGTTCCGTACCCCATTCCCACCTTCTCTCCGTAACCTTTAATACCCTTATACTGAAGAAATAGATCTAATTCCCTCTTAAATATATTTAATGAACCTGCCTCTACTGCCCTCTGTGGTAATGAATTCCACAGATTCACCACCCTCTGGGTAAAGAAATTCCTCCTCATCTCGGTCCTAAAGGGTTTGCCTATTATCCTCAAACTATGGCCCCGGGTTCTGGATTTTCCCATCATTGGAAACGTCCCATCTGCATCCATTCTGTCCAGTCCTGCCAGAATTTTATAGGTCTCTATGAGATCCCCTCTCAATCTTCTAAACTCCAGCGAGTACAATCCCAATTTGCGCAATCTTTCCTCATAAGTCATTTATGCCATTCCAGGTAACAGCCTGGTGAATCGCCTCTGCACTCCCTCCATTGCAAGAACATCCTTCCTTAGATAAGGTGACCAAAACTGCACACAATACTCCAGGTGTGGTCTCACCAAGGCCCTGTACAGCTGCAGTAAGGTATCCTTGTTCCTATACTCAAACCCTCTTGATATGAAGGCCAACATAACATTTGCCTTTTTAACCACCTGCTGTACCTGCATGCTTGCCTTCAGAGACTGAAGTTCTCTCTGCACTTCCCCATCTCTTAATCTGTTGCCATTCAAATAGTAATCTGCCCTCCGGTTTGTATTACCAAAGTGGATAACCTCACATTTATCCACATTGTAGTGCATTTGTCATGTATTGCCCAGACCCTCAATTTATCCAAATCACACTGGAGCTTCCTGAGCCCCTCTTCCGTGCACACAACCCCTCCTAGCTTAGTGTCATCTGCAAATTTGGAGATATTACATCCAATTCCCTCATCCAGATCATTAATGTAAATTGTGAACACTGGGGTCCCAGTACAGATCCCTGTGGCACCCACTGGCCACCACCTGCCACTCAGAAAATGAGCCATTTATCCCAACTCTCTGTCTTCTACCTGCCAGCCAGTTCTCAATCCATATCAATACTTTGCCACCAATCCCATGAGCCTTGATTTTGTAAGCCAGTCGTTTATGCGGGACCTTATCAAAGGCCTTTTGGAAGTCCAGGTACACCACATCCACTAGCTCTCCCTTATCTATTTTACCTGTCACCATCTCAAAGAATTCCAATAGACTTGTCAAGCACGATTTACCTTTTGTAAATCCATGTTGACTCCGTCCAATCCCTTCTCTGCTAGTCATATGCTCCGCTATTACATCCTTAATAATGGATTCCATCATTTTGCCCACTACTGATGTGAGGCTCACAGGCCGATAATTCCCCGCTTTTTCTCTACCCCCCTTTTTAAATAGTGGGGTAACATTAGCTACCCTCCAATCCATGGGTACTGATCCTGAGTCTATCGAGTTCTGGAAAATAAATCTTAAAGCATCTGCTATCTGAATGGCCACTTCCTTAAGTACCCTAGGATGTAGATTATCAGGCCCTTGGGATTTATCTGCCTTCAATCCCATCAATTTCCCCAAGACCATGTCCTTAGAGATACTGATTTCTTTCAGTTCCTCCCTTGCATTAGTCTCTATGTTTCCCAACATCCTTGGGAGGTTATTTGTATCCTCTCTTGTAAAAACAGAACTAAAGTAAGAATTTAATTGGTCTGCCATTTCCTTATTCTCCATTATATATTCCCCTGATTCCAACTGCAAAGGACCTACTCTGGATTTCACCAATCTTTTCCTCTTGACATATTTATAAAAGCTTTTGCAGTCGGTTTTTATATTTGCCGCAAGCTTACTTTCGTAATTTATTTTTGCTCTCTTGATTAATCCCTTTGTCCTCCTTTGTTGCATCTTGAACTGCTCCCAGTCTTCGGTTGCGGTACTTTTTTTGGCCAATTGATATGCTCTCTCTTTGGATCTAATGCTGTCTCTAATTTCCCTTGTGATCCACGGTTGAGTCACCTTTTTTGGTTTATTTTTATGCCAAACCGGTATAAACGATTTTTGCAATTTCTCCATTAGATCTGTGAATGCTTTCCATTGTCTATCCACAGTCAACTCCCCCATAAACACAACCCAATAAATCTTACTCAACTCCTGTCTCATACCATCATAATTCCCTTTATTTAAATTCAGGACCTTAGTCTCGGTTTTAATTTCATCACTCTCCATGTCGAGTGAGAATTCGATCATATTGTGATCGCTCCTACCCAAAGGGCCTCGTACAACAAGGTTGTTGATTAGCCCCTTATCATTGCATAATACCCAATCTAAAATGGCCTGCTCCCGAGTTGGTTCCTCGACATATTGGTCTAGATAACCGTCCCGTAAACATTCAAGGAATTCCTCCTCCTCTGTATTTTTACCAATTTGACTAGTGCAATCTATATGCAAATTAAAGTCTCCCATGATGACAGCTGTTCCCTTATTGCACGGTTTTCTAATTTCTCTTTTAATGCCTTCCCTCACCTCTACACTACTATTTGGAGGCCTATATACCACCCCCACTAACGTTTTCCACCCCTTGCTATTCCTCAGTTCTACCCATATAGATTCTGCATCTTCCGAGTTGATATCCTTTCTGTCAATCGTGTCGGTTCCTTCTCTCACCATCAATGCTGCCCCACCCCCTTTTCTTTCTTGCCGATCCCTCCTAAATATTGTATACCCCAGGATGTTAAGTTCCCAGGCTTGCCCACCCTGCAGCAATGTTTCTGTAATCCCAATCAAATCATATTTGTTTATCTCAATTTCCACAGCTAATTCATCTACTGAATGCTTCTTGCATTAAGATATGAAGCCTTCAGATTTGCTTTTTTCACCCTCCTTGCACTTTCTGATTTTTTACTTTCGCTGCCTAACCTAACTTTTCCTGTTTTATCTTCTCTGTCGTTTGACCTATCATACAGGTTCCCACCGCCTTGCCAAATTAATTTAAACCACACCCGACGGCTGTACCTAGCTGCCAATATATTGACCCCTTTTGGGTTTAGGTGTAACCCACCCTTCTTGTAGAGGTCATGCCTTCCCCAAAAGAGATCCCAATGATCCAAGAAGCCAAAACCCTGTCCTTTTCACCAGTCCCTCAGCCACACATTCATTTTTCTTAACCTTCCATTTTTGTCCTCAGTTGCACTTGGCACAGGTAGCCAACCTGAGATCACCACCCTGGCTGTCCAATTTCTTAGTTTCTGTCCTAGCTCTCAGTAATCCTTTTTCAGTACTTCCTCCTTTTTTATCTATGTCATTGGTACCCACATGTACCAAGACATCAGGCTGTTCGCCTTCCCCTTTTAGAATACCCTGGACCCGATTTGAGATATCCCGCACCCTTGCACCAGGGAGGCAGCACACCATGCGGGCATACCTATCCGGCTCACAGAATCTCCTGTCTGTATTTCTGACAATGGAGTCCCAAATGACCACTGCATTCCTCTTTACCTTTTGGTCCACTATGCCAGGCTCAGTGCCAGTGACCTGGTCACTGCTGCCAGCTTCTGTCAGGTCATCTCCTTTAACAGCATCCAACAAAATATACCTGTTACTATGAGGGTTATTCACAGGTGTGCTCTCCATTTTCCTGGTATTTTTCTTCCCTCCCCTGACAGTTACCCACTTACATCTGGTCTTGGGGTAACTATGTCCCTGAAAGTTGATTCTATCAACTCCTCACTCTCCCTTACCAGCCGTAGGTCCTCAAGTTGCAGCTCCAGTTCCCCAACTCGGTCCTTAAGGAACTGCATCTCGGTGCACCTGATGCAGATGTGGCTATAAAAAAGCTACCGAACAATAAAACGCCTGGGGAGGACAGACTTCCAATAGAATTCTATAAAACATTTAACCAGATATAGAAGAAACATAAAACTTGCCAGATTCATGTAAAACAGCAATAATTACAGTAATACCAAAGATGGGGAAAGATCCACTAACACCAGCATCAAATAGACCAATATCTCTATTTAACTCAGATTATAAGATAATAGCTAAACTATTAGCAAACAGTTTGGCCGACTGTGTACCAAAAATAGTAAAACTAGATCAAACTGGATTTATTAAGAAAAGACAAACAATGGACAATATCTGTAAGTTCATTAAATTAATCCATGCAATACAAGGAAATAAGACGCCAACAGTAGCTGTTGCTTTAGATGCAGAGAAAGCCTTTGACAGGGTAGAATGGAATTATTTATTCAAATATTATAGAGGTTCAACCTACCAGAGAAACATATTAATTGGATTAAAGCATTATATAAGGGTCTAGTGGCGAAGGTGACAGTAAATGGATATATATTGAACCAATTTAAATTAAGCAGATCAACTAGGCAGGGATGTCCACTATCTCCCTCACTGTTCGCTTTAGCTATAGAACCATTGGTAGAACTGATAAGAACAGAATATAAAATAAAAGGGCGATAAATAAAAGAGAAGGAATATAAAATCAGTCTATTTGCAGATGACATCATAGTATACATAACAGAACCAGAATTATCAATAAAATAATTACATAAGAAATTGAAGGAATATGGAGAAATATCGGGGTACAAGATCAACACAAATAAAAGTGAAGCGATGCCAAAGAATAATGCGGATTACACAAAGTTTAAAAAAAGAATCACCATTTAAATGGCAAACACAATCAGTCCGATACCTATTTATTAGACTAGATAATAATCTAGGCCATCTATACAAATTAAATTATCAGCCATTAATGAAGAAATTACAAGATCACTTAAAACATTGGAAAGACTTACCACTAACACTGATAGGAAGGGTAAATTGCATTAAAATGAATACCTTCCCAAAGATACAATGCCTATTTCAATCATTACCAATTCACCTAACAGAGAAATTCTTCAATGAACTAAAGAAAATAATAAGGAAATTCTTATGAAAAGGGGGGAAACTGAAGATAGCATTAGATAAATTAACAGAATGGTACAAACAAGGGGGCTTACAGCTACCAAACATTAAAAATTATTATAGAGCAGCACAATTAAAATACCTATCAGATTTTTATCAAACAAGGGAAAAACCAGATTGGACTTGATTAGAGCTAGATAAAATAGGGGAGAAGGTACCAGAACATATACTTTATAAGTGGGATGAAAAACTGATGCAATATAGAAGTTCACCAGTACTGCACCATCTGCTCAACATTTGGAAGAAGATTCACGTAGAAAGGAAAAAGACAAATTGCCAACTACCAAAATTATTATTGACGCAAAATCAACTAATCCCTTTCACAATAGATAACCTTTCCTTTAGAGAATGGGAGAGAAAATGGATTAAGAGAATAGAAAATTGTTTTCTGCAAAATAATTTATTAACATTTGAACAAATGAAGTACAAATATGGAATAACAAATATGGTACAATGTTTGCATACCACCAACTGAAAACCTACTTAAAGGACAAATTGGAAAGCAGACTGAGATTACCAGAAGGAAGCAGCTTTGAATATGTGATTATAGATACAATGATAATTAAAAAAAATATTAAAAACATGTACATCAAGCTCCAAGAGAAAGAAAATGACGAAATAATCTATAAACACAACAAAAGTGGGAAAAAAGATTTAAACATAAAGATAAAAAATGAAAAATGGGAAAAGCTATGCTTTGGAACTATGAGAAATATAATAAACATGAGGTTACGCATGATACAGTATAATTGCCCCAAAAGTTAAATAAATGGGATCCATCAGTATCAGACAGATGTTTTCACTGTAAGAAGGAAATGGGAACAACAGTACATGCAATTTAGGCATGTGGAAAGTGGAAAAGTTTTGGGAAGATCTAAATCAGGTATTAAATAAAATCACAAAAAGCAACATACCAAAAAATCCAGAGATCTTCCTTCTAAGTAATATAAGAAGTAAAGAATTCGGCCTCAAACTGGATGAAGCGCAAAAAATATTTATTATGATAGCCTTAGCTATAGCAAAAAAATGTATAATGTCAACCTGGAAATCAGAAGAGAGCCTAAGAGTACAGCAATGGTACATAAAAATGAATAAATGTATTCCATTGGAAAAAATAACATATAATTTAAAAAATAAAGTCACATTATTTGAACAAATTTCGGAACAGTACTTTGAACACAACAGAGAGGGCCTACTGCGGACCTCCTCCCCCTAAAATGATAGAATGAGATGAAGACGAAATGAACTGACCCAGTGTGTAAAAGTAGATGATGCAATTTTCTTGTTTATTTTCATTGTGTGATGACATTGTTTAATGGGTTTATTGTATTGTATCTGTTGAACGTTTAATGGGTTTGGAGGGGGGTGGGAAGGAAGGAGGGAAGGGAGGAAGGAAAAAGGGGAGAAAATGACACTGTGTATATTCAGGAGGGAAATGTTTGTGTGTATTTTGATTAATATGGTTCATAGTGTGAAAAATAAAAATAAAATTAAAAAACTCACAATGGTCTGCGGGCTGGTGGAGACACTATCATGGGAACCAGGTATCAGAACTGGGATGCGAGAGGGTGCTGAGAGCAAGAAGGCCTTGGACACTATGAATGGTTTGGATTGTGGAGCTCAGCTTGCCAGTGATTGAAAACTGGTCTCAGGGCTGCAGAAGTTGCAGGAGTGCTGAAGGCAAATCCATGGGCCCTCAGTTTCTGAAGGAACTCTCTTTCGTGTCTCTTTCTCTTAGTATTTGTGGCACCGGGCATTGCAAGTGTCTTTATGGCTGGCAAAGGTCGGCGCATGTCATTTATGCAGTATTACACTTTTATATTATTACATCCCAATAAAGAAAAAGAACCTTAAAGATGATCCATGTTCTGGAAAATGGTAGGAAGCTAGATGTTCACCTTACATCTCCTTGAAAACTATGATTTATGCCAAGTCTGGCTGCAGATATTCTCACTCGCACCATTGTTGTACCACTGTAATACATCAGTGACTGATTTTGCAATGGCCCCCCTTCAACACCATTACTTCTTTCAGATTCATTCTCTGTGGTGCTCCCATTGCAACCACTGGGATGTATGGCTTTCACTCACAAGCTCACTCATTCATATTCTTCAAAGAGCTTTCCATCCATTGAAGCCCTCAATAACACCAATATAATAAAAGGAGCACAGCAATCACCTGGTAATGCAACATACTGCCATAAGCAGTAGCATGGCGATTGATAAGCTGATCAGTAATGGGTGAACTTCCCATTTTTCTCTGACATTATACAGCTGGAAGTGAGGAGGTGTTTTTTTTTTTAAGTTTTCACTTTAAAAATGATCCCTCAGATAATGTGGCATTCCCGAGCATTACACTGATAAGCAGTCAATGAAGAAAAATAAGCGTATTATCTTTAAAATTAATGTACCATTCAGTTCTTCTCTATGACAAAAGGACAGAAATGCAGGAGGAACTTTGCAGGTCTCGTAGCGTTCATAGGAGGTAAAGATAGATAACCAACCTTTCATGAGTTATCTATCTTTACCTCCTATGGACGCTGCGAGACCTGCTGAGTACCTCTAGCATTTCCATTCTTTCACTATAACTACAGTGTCTGCAGCCATTTGTGTTTCAGCTCTTCCAAATGAGTCCAGCCATGAAATCAAGAAATATTCTCAATGACACTTATCCATTTTCCTACATATTTTGTTCTCCCTCGCCTTAAAAATATAACCATTTTGCTCAGTCTTGCAAATGCCAATTGGCCCAGCTTCACCGCATGTTGAGAGAGATCATGGAAGATTTCTACAAAATCGATGATGATTTATTGATACCAAACATCCATTTTTTAAAAAATATCTTAGCAGAAACAAAATTTGACAAACAAAATGGCAATTTGCCGAGGCAGCTTTTCACCAAACATTTGATGTTTAAAAAAAGCCTTTTTGTTTTGGTGTGTGCAAAAGTCCCTGTTGATTTCCATTCTAAATGCCAGATGTGTAACAGATTGGAATGATTCTGGATACTCCCGCCCAAGTATATCAGTTCTCTGCATCTGTTCCATCCCTTTCCCAATCAAAAACAACTTGATAAAAACCTTGTTCCAAATATGAGTAAATTCCAGCCTATTCTTTGGTTGGACCTGCTAAAATTGTAATATCACTGAAATTTACAGTACAGAAGGGAGCCATTGTGTTCACTGCATCCATGCCAAGTAAATCCTTCTTGTTACAATTCCACTGCAAATACATCTATCTTGGGTATGGTGGCTAATTATGAATGCAGATCTGCATTCCTGCAAATAAACACAGAAACATTTTTCTCTTTGTTGAAAATAAAGCTGCCTCTTCCTCTCAGAAACAAAGAAATCACAAGTTCAAAGTCTTTATCATCAGCTAGTCTGCTCAAGGACAAAGAAAAAAAAAATAGCCATCGAGCCAGAGGAAGGGGGTGATGTTCTTAATGAACAGTTTTCATCTATATTCACCAAGGAGAAGGGGTACGTTCATGTTCTGGGGTATGCAGTTTCTTGAAATGGCTAGCTAAGTCTTAAGATGTAATGGAATCTATCACAGGAGAAAGAGGGAAGTAAGAGATTGTTAAGGCTTTGACAGAGATCTTGGTACTCGCTGCTTGCGAGGTGCCAGAAGACTGTTTATCCTCGGTTTAAGAAGCCCAATGTAGATAAACCAGGAAATTAAAGGCCGACAATCCTTATCTTGGTGGTAGGGAAATGATGGGAGAAGATTCCTAAGACCATTATTTACTGGCATATGGAAAAGCATAGACTTATTGGGGATGGTTAATGTGGTTTTGTGTGGGGAGGTCCTGTCTCACAAATTTAAATTAGTTTTTGTTTGATGAGGGTTGTGAATTTAGTGAAGCATTTTGACACAGTCTCTCATCAAATAGAACCCACAGTGAGCTGGTAAATTGGACTTACAATTGGCTTGATCATAGAAGACAGAAATAGTGGTAAATGGGTGTTTTTCTCGTGGAAGTCAGGGCCTTGAGTATAAATTTCAGGATGCCACTTTGCAGCTCTATAAAATTTTGGTTCGGCCACTCTTGGACACCTGTCTGAAGTTCTAATCAACAAACTGTAGGAGTAATGCAGAGATTTTGGAGCACATGCAGAAAAGGTTCACTAGGAAATTGCCTAGATTGGATTGGATTAGAAAAAGAAGAGACTGGACAACCTTGGACTGTTTCTCTGGAGCCTCATAGGCTGAGAGGTTTCCTGACAAAAGAATATAAAATTATGAGCCAGAAAAAGAGGTGATAGTCAGGGTCTTTATCCCAAGATGGAAATATCAAATGTTAAAGATGAGAGGAGGGAAAACAGATTGTGAGGGAAGATTTTACACGGAGAGTGGTAGCTGCCCAGAATGCATCACCTGGAGAATGAGGTAGAAACAGAGACAATAACAATATTTAAGGGGTATTTAATCAGGCACATAAAGAGGCAGGGGATAAAGGAAACTAGGGGCATTTGCATGGAGATGGGATTGGTTTAATTTAGCATGATGGTTGGTGCATTCAAGGTACATGGAAGGCCCATTTGTCTGCTGTTCTGTTCTCTGCTTTCAGAAGGTTGCATGCTTCCACTTATTTTTGTTTTCCGGTTCCCTAGAGATAATACCTCGAGATAAATTTTATCCTTAATTTAATTTAATTCTGTCTACAATTTGATTTTTTTTTTGCAGTGTGCCATGATTATATTTTAGTCCATCACCCCTGAAGTCAAGTGCACTCATTCTGTGTCTCGAAGCATAGATTTTACTGTTTCTGCATCATATTTATGATCTACTAGTCTAATATTAAGTACTTTTCAAATATGTTAATTTGGAAAATCAATTGAGATACAAAGGGCAATCGTTAGATTATTTGGATGGTTGCTCCAAAGACTCAGCATGGGTCAAAAGGTTTAATTCAATGCTGAAGCATACTAAAATATGTTTTGATGGAAAATACCCCATTTGCTTGGATGCCCTCAACAATTGTTATCTCACTGTTCATCTCCTGGTTTATATACCCTTCTTCTTTGGCTTCTGATCTGTGAGTTGAGTTCTCCAGCTTGCCGACATTGGGCAGAACGGTTAGAATGGAGGTTGGCATCAAGGATCAGCAGAATTTATCAACAATCCACATGACCCAGGACATGCTCTGTTCTCACTGCTCCCATGAGGAAGGAGGTGCAGATGCCACAAGACTTGTACCACCAAGTTACGGAACAGTTGCTAGCCCTCAACCCTCAGACTCCTGAACAATAGACTAATTCAGACCTTCATTTATTGCCTTGTGTTTTGCTCATTACTTTATTGTTGAATATTTATATTTCTGTAGTTGCAGTGCATTTTGTTGTGTAGGCACTCACACAATTAAGACTTAGAGACGTGATGGTTTCTCATCCTTTACTTCTATTATACTAACATGACAACTGACACACAGGGTTATATATATCTGGAAGGCTGATATCATGATGTGGGTGTCATGATGTCCAGCAGATGATAGGCTTATACCCAACATGTTTATTGATATTCCTTTCTTTTGTTAATATTTCTTTCTGCTTGAGTATGATTTACACTTACTGGTAATTAAAAATTTTGCCTGGCCTGCAGGAACATGAATATCAGGATTGTAAGTAATGTCGTATATGTACTCTCACAATAACTTTGAACTTGGCAAAATGGTATAAAAATGCCAGTGACCCAGGTTCAAATCCAGCATTGTCTCGGAAGTTTTTCCTTGTGATCTGTGTGGGGTTTTCTCCAGGTGCTCTGGTTTCCTCCCATCTTCCAAAAAACATATGAGATTGGGAAGTAAATTAAGTGTAATTGGCACAGATTTCAATAGCTGGAATAGGCTTCTACTGTGTTACAAATAAATTTAAGACAATTTCCAATTTCTTTTAGATCAGGCATACTCAACCATTTTTTGCCTCGGGCTCCTGTAGGATACTCCTCAGAGTTTATGGACCTCTTTCCCTGTGCAGCTGATAAGTTTTGTTTTATTCCAACTTCTCTCCTACCAACTACATTTAAAAAAATAAAATATTTGATGTTACATGAAAAGAAAACAAGGCTTTTACCTAAACGTTCTGTGGCCCTGGGGTCAGGGGGTGGGCGGGGGGTAGGTGCTGTAGGGCACCCATTCAAAATGGCTGTTTTAGATGACCAATTTCCTCAATTGTAAAGTTCTATTGAATAGATATAAACATTTTGAGATGCATAAGGAACACAATTCAGTCATGGAAACTGTAACGTATTCACCAAGGTCACACATAACAGGTTTGTCTGGAAGCTTAAATTACATTGGGTTCCACAATGAGCTAGCCCAATGGATTCCAAAAGTGGAAGGAGACAGAGGGTAGTAGTGGGACAATGTTTATCTGATTGGAGGTCCATGACCAGTGGTGTATCACAGGAGACATTAATGGGTGTTCTGTAGTTTGACATTTATATCACTGATTGGGCTAATAATGCAGTCAACTGGATGAGTACATTTGTGGATTCCACCAGAAATGGTGGTGAAGTGGGCAGAGAGGAAGGATCTAACTTAACAACAGCATCTTGATCAGTTGGGTAGATAGCCAAAGAGTGCCGAATTGAACTTAACTCTGACAAGTGTGAAATGTTTCACTTTGGCAGACAATATGAAGGGTTTCTGTCAGTATATTAAGAGCAAAAGGATAATAAGGGACTGTCCCCTTGACAGTCAGTGGACGGCTTTGTATGGAGCGAAATGAGATCTTAAATTTTTTAAAATCAGTCTTCTTTGGCTTGGCTTCGCGGACGAAGATTTATGGAGGGGGTAAATGTCCACGTCAGCTGCAGGCTCGTTTGTGGCTGACAAGTCCGATGCGGGACAGGCAGACATGATTGCAGCGGTTGCAGGGGAAAATTGGTGGGTTGGGGTTGGGTGTTGGGTTTTTCCTCCTTTGCCTTTTGTCAGTGAGGTAGGCTCTGCGGTCTTCTTCAAAGGAGGTTGCTTCCCGCCAAACTGTGAGGCGCCAAGATGCACGGTTTGAGGCGATATCAGCCCACTGACGGTGGTCAATGTGGCAGGCACCAAGAGATTTCTTTAGGCAGTCCTTGTACCTCTTCTTTGGTGCATCTCTGTCATGGTGGCCAGTGGAGAGCTCGCCATATAACACGATCTTGGGAAGGCGATGGTCCTCCATTCTGGAGACGTGACCCACCCAGCGCAGCTGGATCTTCAGCAGCGTGGACTCAATGCTGTCGACCTCTGCCATCTCGAGTACTTCGACGTTAGGGATGAAAGCACTCCAATGGATGTTGAGGATGGAGCGGAGACAACGCTGGTGGAAGCGTTCTAGGAGCCGTAGGTGGTGCCGGTAGAGGACCCATGATTCGGAGCCGAACAGGAGTGTGGGTATGACAACGGCTCTGTATACGCTTATCTTTCTGAGGTTTTTCAGTTGGTTGTTTTTCCAGACTCTTTTGTGTAGTCTTCCAAAGGCGCTATTTGCCTTGGCGAGTCTGTTGTCTATCTCGTTGTCGATCCTTGCATCTGATGAAATGGTGCAGCCGAGATAGGTAAACTGGTTGACCGTTTTGAGTTTTGTGTGCCCAATGGAGATGTGGGGGGGCTGGTAGTCATGGTGAGGAGCTGGCTGATGGAGGACCTCAGTTTTCTTCAGGCTGACTTCCAGGCCAAACATTTTGGCAGTTTCCGCAAAACAGGACGTCAAGTGCTGAAGAGCTGGCTCTGAATGGGCAACTAAAGCAGCATCGTCTGTTCACTCAGGAAAGGAGCATGGAGTCATGGGAAGTAAGAAAAGCAAGCAGTGAGATCATGGAACATATACTGATTAAAGAGGAGGAAGTGCTTGTTGTCTTAAAGCAAATAAGGGTGTATAAATCGCCAGGGCTTGACAAGAAATTCCCTTGGACTTTGAGGGAGGCTAGTGTAAAAAATTCAGTGGCTCTGGCAGAAATATTTAAAATGTCCTTAGCAAAGGTTTGATCCTGGAGGATTTGAGGGTAACTCACATTGTTCCATTGTTTAAAAAAAGGCTCCTAAAGTAACTCTAGAAATTATAGGCCTGTGAGCTTGACATCAGTAATAGATAAATTATTGAAAGGTGCTCTAAGAGTTTGGATATACAATTATTTGAAGTGCCATGGACTGATGAGGAATAGTCAACATGGCTTTGTGTGTTGTAAGTCATGATTAACCGATCTTATAAAGTTTTTTGAGGAGGTTAACAGGAAAGTTGACAAAGAAAAGGCTGTGGATGTCGGCCTTTAGTAAGGTCTTTGGTCCTGCACGGGACGTTAGTCAGGAAGGTTCAGACAGTAGGTATTCACAGTGAAATAGTGAACTGGATTTGACAATGGGTAGATAGGAGAAGCCAGTCATAGTGGTGGATGTTTGTTTCTCAGACTGGAGGCCTGTGACTAGTGGTGTGTCTTGGGGATCAGGGCTGAGGCCATTGTTGTTTGACATCTATAGCAATGATCGGGATGATAATGTGATCAGGTTTGCAGATGACACTAAGATTGGAGGTGCTGTGGACAGTGAAGAAGGTTTTCAAAGCCTGCAGAGGGATCAGTGGGAAAAATGGGGTGAAAAATGGCAGATGGAATTTAATGCAGACAAGGATGAGGTGTTGCATTTTGGAAGGACAAACCAAGAAAAGACATACATGGTAAATGGTGGGGCACTGAGGAGTGCAGTAGAACAGAGGGATCTGGGAATATAGATACGTAATTCTCTGAAAATTGGGTCAAAGGCTTTCATAAATATTGGCTTTCATAAATCAAAATATTGACTACAGGAGTTGGGATTTTAAGTTAAAGTTGTATAAAACATTGGTAAGGGCAAATCTGGAGTATTATGTGCAGTTTTGGTCACCTAACTACAGGAACAATATCAATAAGATAGAAAGAGTGCAGAATAGATTTATTAAGATATTGCCAGGACTTTAGGAACTGAGTTACAGGAAAAAGTTAAACATGTTAGAACTTTATTCCCTGAAGTGTAGAAGAATGAGGAGAGATTAGAAAGTGGTATTTAAAATTATGAGGGGCATAGACAAAGTAAATATAATATGAGGGGGAATGTCTTCACACAGAGAGTGGAATGAGCTTCCAGCTGAAGTGGTGAATGTGGGCTCAATTTTAACATTTAAGAGGAATTTGAACAAGTACATGGATAGAAGAGGTATGGAGGGCTATGGACTGGGTGCAGATTAGTGGGTCTAGGCAAAAAAAAAGGTTCAGCATAGACTATAAGGGCTGAAGGGGCCTGTTTCTGTGCTGTAATATTCTATGGTTTTATTCTTCTAAACTATGGCAGGACATATAGTCAACGTTAGGGACTGAGAGAGTGTTGCAAAACAGGGTACCAAGGAGTACAGTATATATCTCCTTGAAAGTGGCAACTCAGGTGGATAAGGTGGTGAAGAAGGCAATTGGCATGCTGACCTTTATTCGCCAGTGTCTAGAGTACAAAGGTTTGGACCTTATGATTCAGCTGTACAAGGCATTGATAAGCCCACACATTGAGTACTGTGTGTTATTCTGGTCATCTAGCTACAGGGGAAAAAACAATAAATTGGAAAGGGTGTGCAGGATATTTATTGAGTTATTTCTGGGACTGGAAGAGTTGAGTTACAGGAGATATTTGACATGATGGGTCTTTAATCCCGAGAGTGAAGGAGGCTGAAAGGTGATTTTATAGAGGTTTACAAAATCATGGGATAGATGATTACAGAACTAGATGCCATAGATTCAAAGTTAGATGGAAAGATTCAAGTTTATTTGTCACTGGATATCTCACACAGTAAGAAGGGTTCTTCTATGAAGAGACAAAAGGTTATCTCTTGGCATTACATATACAGTAACTGTGTGTAGAGCACAATATACAGAGCATAGGATTTCAATGAAAAGAAAGATCAGTTAGCATGTGATTACTGTTGTGGGGTTCATTCAGGAGCCTGATGGCTACAGGGATGAAACTGTTTTAAGCCTGCTACCACATGCTTTCACACTGTGAAGAATTCTCCACGATGGGTCAAGGGAGATAAGAATGTGCCAGGTATGAAGGATCTTTCAGTAGGTTGGCTGTCTTTCTTCAGCAGCAGAAGATGTAGATGGAGTGGAAGACACCATCAACATCTCATTCAGGAAGATTTAGTAGGGACATGAGAGGCAATGTTTTTACTCACGTTCAGAATGAACTGCCAGAGGAAACTGTTGAAGCAGGCACACACCAATATTCAAAAGACCTTTGGACAGATATATGAACAGGAGAGGCTTGAACAGATAGGGACCAGAGGCTATTAGCATGGACTGGTTGGGCCAAAGATTCTGCTCCATGCTCGATGGCTTGATGACTCTGTGAGTGCACCTTGAATCCATGACTATCCTACCGGTTGACTGTTCAAAATATTGAACTTGATATCAGAAATAGCATTTGAGAAAAGTACTAAAGGGACAAGTTGGCAATTACAGTACCAGTGACCCAACTTTGAATCTGGAGCTTCCTGTAAGGAGTTTGTACATTCTTCCCATGCCTGCACGAGTTTTCTCCCGGCTCTCCAATTACCTCCCACTCTTTAAAATGTACCAGGGTCGTAGTTAATGGATGCATTTGGAAGGCACAAGCTCGTGATCTGGAAATGCCCACAACCGCACTGTCTGTCTAAATTTAGAAATATCAAAAAAACAGAACTTAAAAAAAAACTTAAAATGAAAATATACCAAGCTATGAGAAGGAAAGGAGTGAAAGTTCTTGCTGATGGAGTTAGACGACTTAAGTTTGGTGTTGTCTTACGTGAAATCTGAGCTCTGGGTCAAACCAGTTGGACGGAATGGCCTGTTTTTGGGGTGTAATTTTAATAATTTTACCTGAACTGTCATTTATCAAAAGCTCCTGACTACAGTGCCAATTTCATTAGTTTGAGTATTGGACAGCTTAGCCCTGCACCTAAGGCTGGTTTGTCTCATTGACAATCACCAATAATAACAACATATTAATTTAGACATAGATCGCGGTAACAGAACCTTCTGACCCATGAGTCCATGCCGCCCAGATTCACCCCAATTACCTTCAAAACCATACATTTTGAAGAGTGGGTGGAAACCGGTGCACCAGGAGGAAAGCCATGAAGACAAGGGGAGAACATACAACCGCCGTACAGACAGCATTGGATTCGAACCCGATTTGCTGTATTAGCGTCATGACAGCGACTTGAAGCAAAGGTTACCCTGAAGCTCTCCCAACTTCTACCAAGTATAGTCACATACTGACCATTATGTGGCATACCAATGCAGATTTAAAGCCTCACTAGGAGATTGGCAGGAGCAGGGGCACTCCGAGCAGTGCAATAAACGTCATAGCTCCCACTGAAAAGTGGATCAATTGGATGAAGTGACAATTTATGTTTTACAGCAAAAATGTATAAGAGACTGTGCCACACACTTCAATCTTAAAAAAAAATCTGTAACCAGACACCTATTGACCTACATCTTAGTTTCTCTGTATACAATTTTAATCAGTCTCATTGCGATAATATAATAAATTACAACGCAGTCATAGTTGGTAATGACTATTAATTAATAACATTTCAGCCATTCATCCTTTTAGGTTGTAATTGCTTTTCTGTTACTTTCATCTAGATCTCTTTGAGCAGAATCTGCTGATGGATGGAGATTTGATTGGAACCTGTGTAGCAATGGTGAACTGAAGCAAAATGGCACATAATCCATCATAATTCCCCTAATTACTTTGACCACCTTTATTAACCATAACATTTCCAGTGAATAATTATAAATTATTTATTAATTGATTAATTTTCCAGCCTAAGGAATTCAGAATTGCATGCCTGACAGTCAATGCCACCACTTGAAGTAGTGATCCAGTCTGTTCTTTCTACTTTGAACAAGCAAAACGATTAGCAATGGAAATAATTTTAATGACTCCATCACATGCTTCCTTCCTGGAATCAACACAATGAAGCAATTTCAATATGGATACAGTGGTCCACTCACTACCTCTCTCCCGTTAATCTGCCCAGAATAAACATCAGAGAAAATGTTAGTGCTTTAGGGAAGTGATTGTAAGATTGTGATTGAAAATCCATTCAAATGTGCATGCAATAACTCTGCCCAGACTATTATCTTGCACTTTAATGCAAGAATTTTACCACCTTCTGTCGATAAAAGTGACTTCAAACAAGCCACAACTGGCCACGTAAGTGAAGTATTCATTCTGTTTGGTTTCTTGTGCACATCCTCCCTCCCCCCATACCCCCACCCCCACAACTAATAATTTGCTTTCTGTCCAAAATGCAGCAATGTTATTTGTAAATCATTTTACAATATGTCTGCACTTAATGAATAGTTGAAATCTTTCCCAGTATGACGAGATAAAACACGAAAGAAATATTTTCACTACAGAACCGATAAAAAGGCTTCTGCCTCCAGGAGGTTGGAAGTCCTAATCAGATAATTATTGTAGAAATAGAAAACAATAACAATAAGTCTGTTTCATTTACATTTGAAGTCATCAATGGTAAGATGTCCATATAATAAATATGAAGCAGAAATATTGGAGTGAGTTTTCCTTTGAAATATCAACTGAAGTCAATCTTCATCTTGTTTTTTTTTATATTTTCTTATAACAAAGCAGGCCAATGCATTATGGAGGCAGCACAGTGGCACAGCAGGTAGTGCAACTATCTTACAGCTCTATCAGCCTGTGTTTGATCCTGACCTCAGGTCCGTCTGTGTGGAGTTTCTATGTTCTCCCCTTGAATGCAAATTCCACCCAGACAGTGACTGTGGAGGCTCAGTCATGAGGAGGAAGAGGTAAAGTTCTGTGTGATCAGAGAATTAAGGGAGTTGGGGAGCTGGCACAACAGCAAGGATGAGGCCTGGGACCGATCCAGGTTAATTGGTCATTCTAAACTACTCCCATTGTGGGTAGGCAGTGTGAGAATCACAGGGGCGTAATGAACATCTCTGAAAGCGCAGGTAAGGCGGAAAGGCATGAATGTGAAGTAGAAAGCCGATTATCAGTGCCAGCTCTCAGAGTAATCCCATTTCCCCCACTTATTTTCCATAACCTATTCTCCTTCCTTAACTTTACACATATTGCACCAGGGATCAAGATCAAATCTGGATTAGTAAACAACTGCAACACGGAAGAATCAGTAAATAGGGGCTGGGTGAAGGCATAAACAACCATATCTCCCAAGAATGTTTTATTCCCAAAACTCTTGCTACCTGATTTCACTGATCACATGCAGGAACATCATACCTCTCCTTGTTTGACTCCATTCAGATTCATATCTCTGTTGATACCTACAATGCTACACTGCTAGCCTTCTTTGTAGCTACTTTTCTTCCCTTAGCCTGCCAGTTTTGCAAATGGCAATGATGGGCACTCTCTTGGCAACCTTTTCATCTCTCTCTCTCTCTCTCTCTCTCTCTCTCTCTCTCTCTCTCTCTCTCTCACCCCCCCTTTCTCTTTCTCTCTCTTTCTAGCTCTCTTTCTCTCCCTCTTTCTTTCTCTCTCTCTCTCTCTCATTCTAGGATGAGATTTGCCATAGGGAAAGTGAACAAGGTGATTAAAATATGATATAGAATCTTGGACTTTTCAATGGAAGCATGGATTACAAGAAGGAATTCATAAGAAAAATTGGTCTGATCACAGGTAGAGCACCATGGTTATATTTCAAGAAAGATGTAATACGCTCAGAAAGGGTGCAGAAATAGACTGAGCATTGGAGAAAGGGCATTTCAACATGTGATACAATCTTATTCAGCAACTATTTGGACTGAACTGGGTACAAGCATGGGAAACGCTCAGCCCAAGTCTATAGGAAACTGCAGACCACCATACAAGCTCCCTTATCCACCATCAACTCCATCTGTACTTCCCTCTGCCTTTGAAAAGCAGCCCACATATCAAAAGTCACATCCCATATCGACCGCGCTCTCTTCTCCCTCCTCCCATTGGGAAGAAGATTTGCAAATATCTGATCACACACAAGTCATGTTCTTTTCCATTGTTATCAGACTCCTGAACGAACTTTATAAAACCAATGTAACTCAACGCTCAATACTGTGGTTTTAACAGCTGTACCACGTATGGGTTAACTGTCTGAACTGTTCAGAAAACAAACTTTCTCACTGCAATAAACTCGACAGTAAACTTGAACTCAGACCTGAATACCATCTCACATGCTGAGTGCTTTTTTTTTACATAATTTCGAAGGCCAAACAAGATGATCCTCTGCACTTGGGAAGTGACCTGCGAGGTGGGGTAAGTTCTGAGAAATGGCATCATCTCCTGAGTCCTCACCTCTGAAAGGTTCTAGCAACTTTGGATATCTCCAAGTTCTCAAAGGCCTTTTAACTGTATTTAACTGCCTCCAATAAGGACAATTAACTATTCAAACAGATTTCAAGTTTATTACCATCAATTGTATAACCCACCAAAATAGTGTTCTCAAGTCCTCAGTGCAAAAACATGCAACCACACACACAGACATAACATGTACACAGACAAATTCTAAATATGCCGTATGTATGTACATATAGATAAATAAATAAATATTGACAATAAATGTAGAAACTTAGAGAGAGATATTTTCAGTTAAGTTATGGAAAATTATATTTTCAGAAATAATTGAACACAAGGACATAAATTATGTACCTGAATTATATAATGATCACAAGAAATAGAAGCAGACGCTTAACTCCTTTTGGCTGCTTCATTAATGATGGTTGAAATTTTCTCTCAATGATACTAGCCTGTACTAACCTTATAATCCTCTCTTGGCATTTAAAAATCTATCACTCGCTGACTTGAAGGTATTCTGCACTTGAACCTTCACTGTTCTCTTTGATAAAAAAATTCCAAAGATTCACCACACTCTGAGACAAGAGATTGTTTTCTCTCCTTTCTGTTTTGAATGACCACTCATTATTTTTAAACTGGGACCCTTGGTTCAGCTAGAGGAAGCAACAACACCTGCCACGTTGGCCCCAAAGGAATTTTGAAAATTTCGGTAACGATCTTCTCTCCCTCTTCTAAACTCTACAGATTAAGCTTGAGCCTTCCACATGTGAGAATCTCAGCGTCCGTAGTATCAATCTGGTGAAGCTTCGCTGCACTCTGTTTACTGCAAGTTCATGCCTCCTCACAGAAGAAGACCAGACCTGTGCAAATCATTCCAGTTGCAATCCCACCAGGGTCTCGTCCAAGTGCAGTAAGATATAAGTATATTTTTAATTGACCATACAGTTAATGCAGAGCTGTTACAGCACCAGTGGCCTGGGTTCAAATCTTGCACTGTCTGTAAGGAGTTTGTATGTTCTCCTCATGTCTGCTTGGGTTTCCTCCGGGTGCTCCGCTTTCCTCCCACCCTTCCAAACATACTGGGGTTGTTGGGTTAATTGGGATATTTGGCTGGCATGGGCTCATGGGACAGAAGTGCCTCTTACCATTCTGTATGACTAAATTAAAATTAAAATTAAAATTCATGATCCATCTAATGTCCATATCCCTTGGAGCTTCTCTGCAATTTCCTTATATCCACATTTGGGTTATCGGAAAAAGTCATGACACAAATCTTCAAAATCATTTGTGTTTTTTTGTAACTTATTTAAACTATAGCATCATAATTAAAAAATGACCCACTAATTTTGGCTTACCATCTTCCTGCTTATAGCTGCCAAGATCCCCAGTTCTGATCATGGAGACCTTACATTGACTGCGTCTTTTTCAACAGATTCTGCATTTGATGATTTTATTTTAGAGTTCCAACTTGAACAATTATTCGAGATTCCTTTATTGTCATGTAATAGGTCACAACATGTAATATTACACAAAATTGCCTTCTATTTATTTTTACCCAAAATAGACTTTATTCACAATAAATTATTTACAAAAGGAAAACTTCAGTCTGTTCTCATCCTTACATTCATATTTATACTCATCATTTTGCATTCTTACATTTGATTCTATTTGCCCCATTACCAGAACTGTGACACCTTGTGGCTTCTACTGCACCCCCCCTCACCTCTGTTGTTTGAGGGACTTCCCCTCTATCTCAGTCTCTCAATGCTCAGTAATGGAAAGGCTCTAGACCGTAGTCCTTCCCCCCAACACCCTTGCGTTGGCTGCATCAAGCCTCAGTGGGTCCCTCAGCATGTACGCCTGAAGCCTGGAATGTATTGTTCGGTAGCATTCCCTCAATGACATCTCCACATGATGAAAAAGTCAATAGGTTTCAGGCAGACCAAAGTGCATCTTTCACTGAGTTGATAATCTTCCAGCTGTCCTGGATGTCCGATTGTGTGTGCATCCCTGGGAAAAACCCAAAAAACGGTCACGCTTCTGCTGAGGATGAACTGTGAACAAGGACCCTTACATTCTTCTCCACATACTCTGAGCAAGTCTGCATACAGCAAAGAGGTGAGCAACTATCTCCAATCCACCACCGTCTTCTCAAGGAAAATGTGTGTGGTGGATGATGTCTATGGTTGTACTGGAAGGATCTGATGAGGAGAACTTCTCTCAATGCCAGCCAGGTCAAGACTTGGTGCAGCTAGAAAACTGCTGGGGATGACATTTTTTTTGTTTTAGGAAGGCATAACTGTCTCACAAATGCCAGAGATCTGGGTTCAATTCTGACCTTGTATGATTTTTATGAAAAGTTTGTATGTTTTTCCAGGGTTTCCTTCTGGTTGCGCTTGTTTACTCCCACACCCCAAAAACGTGAGGGTTTGTAGTTTACCTGGCCATTATAAATTGCCTCTGGTATGTAAGTGAGTGGTAAAATACTGGGAAAGTTGGTAAGAATGTGAGGAGAATAAAATAATACAGGATTAGTGCACAGAATTTAAAGGGCGTGAACTTGGCAGGCCGTGGGGTCGGTTTACCTGTTGTACCTTTTCGTGATTTAGTAACTCCAGAAAAGGAAAGAACTAGCAGTTCTCATTCAAATAGTTCTACGATGATCCGAACTTGTATCTTTGATGTCTGATTTATGTTGAAATGGACTGAAATGGGCATTAGATGAATAGCGACCTCATTAAGTATGCTTGTTTGTGAACCCTGGTGATGGGGCATTCTGCCAGATGACCTGGAAGGAATTACTCCGCCAGGTCCATCGAGTCATCATCTCTCATTGTCTGCAGAATGGTCCATGCTGACCACTCTCAAAGGTTGATGCACCATCAATTACTCAGAGATTGAGGTTGAGAAACAAATAGGCTTTCATTCACTAAAGAACAAAGGCACATCCATACTGCTTGACTCTCCTGCACTGAGGAGGGGGCTATGGAACAGTCGCCTTTATACAGGAACCTGTGGGAGGGGCCACAGATACAGCTGGCCAATGGATGTGCCTGACCAGACAAATACATGCAACAGTGGTTTACAACATTAACCCCTCGTTTTTAAAAAGTGTCTAGCAGGGTGAAGTGCTGCTTACAAAGTCACTTATTAAGTCTGTCAGGTGGTCTGGTCATTCATTGGGACCGTCGTAATACCAGTTGTGACTGCAGTCCTATGATGAGGTCCTGGACCGTCTCTGGCACCTGTATGTACTTATTGGTGCTGTGCTGATGGGTAAGTAATGACGAGTGTGGTGTATCCCCTGTTGGGGAAGAAGCAGTGTACCACGGTTCAGGTGCTTGGTGTGTGGCCAGGCTGAGGAGGGTGTGGGGTGATAAGTGGAAGTCTCCAGAGCCCCTGGAGGTGCCAGATCCCTAATGGAGACAGTGTCCATCAGGATACGCCACACAGGCATATTGGGGGTTGGCATGGAGCCTTTCGACTAGAGGGTAGGACTTGTGGCTCCTCTCAAGCTTCCAGGGTTTGACTAGCCCTGAGGATGTCAGCCACACTGGCAGTATGGTCCCTGACACAGATTTCCTGGGAAAGAAAAACATGTGCTGATACTGTTGGCATTCGTGGCAATACATAGAAGGGATCTGATGGAGTAGAGCACCTCTGGGTGGACCTCTTGCCAGCAGGAGACTGGAAGGCCCCTATATTTCAAGGCTAGGAGGATGGTTTTCCAGACAGCGCACCCTCCCTTTCCACTTGCCCATTTCCCCGGAGGTTGTAGCTAGTGGTCCTGCTTGTGGCAATGCCCCTGCCCAACAGGTACTAGTGCAGCTCATCACTCGTAAAAGAGGACTCCCGGTTGCTATGAATATAACTGGGGAAGCTGAATAGAGTGAATAGACTGCATGGGGCCTTGATGACTGTGATAGCTGTCATGTCAGAGCAGAGGATGGCAAATGGGACATGGGAGTATTCATCAATGAAATTGAGGAATTACACATTTTGGTCTGTGGAGGGCAGGGGTCCTTTTAAAGTCAGCACTGAGGTGCTCGAAGGGGAGGGGGGTGTGGCTTTTAGCAACTTTCCCTGTCTGGCCGGTTGGAGTGTGGAGTCAGTGCAGATCTGGAAGATCTTTGTCATGGATTTGATCACTTTGATGGAGTATGGCAGGCTGCAGGCTTTGATAAAGTTGAAGAATTTGGTAACAACGGGATGGCAGAGATCATTATGGAGGTTTTGGAAGCCCTCAATCTGCACACTGGCACAGGTCCCCTGGGACAGGGTGCCTGGTGGTTCATTAAGTTTCCCAGGCCGGTAAAATATATTGTTATTGTAGATGGACAGTTGAATTCTCCACCTTAATATCTTGTTGTTTTTAATTTTGCCCCTCTGCTGGTTGTTACACATGAACGCAACTGCACATTGGTCAGTTAGCAGGGTAAATCATTTACCATCCAGGTAAAGTTAGGTGTCAGGTGCAGCAGGTTATTAAGAAGGCAAATGGAATGTTGGCCTTCATCGCTAGAGGAACTGAATTCAGGAGTAGGGAAGTAATGTTGCAACTGTATAAGGTACTGGTGAGACCGCACCTGGAGTACTGTGTCCAGTTCTGGTCTCCATATTTGAGGAAGGATATACTGGCTTTGGAGACGGTCCAGAGGAGGTTTACTAGGTTGATCCCTGGGATGAAGGGGTTGACTTATGATGAAAGATTAAATCGTCTAGGATTGTATTCGCTCGAGTTCAGAAGAATGAGAGGAGATCTTATAGAAACATATAGGATTATGAAGGGTATGGATAAGATAGATATAGGAAGGGTTTTTTGAGCTGGCCAGGGAAACTAAAATGAGAGGACACCGTCTCAAGATTCGGGAGAGTAGATTTAGAACAGAGATGAGGGAAAATAGTTTTTCCCAGAGACTACTGAATGTTTGGAATTCTCTTACCAAGGAAGTTGTTGAGGCTGCCTCATTAAACATATTTAAAATTCGGTTAGATAAATTTTTACATGATAGAGGAATTAGGGGATATGGGGAGAAGGCAGGTAGGTGGAGTTAGGTCATAAATTAGATCAGCCATGATAGTGTTGAATGGTGGAGCAGGCACGATGGGCCAATTTTGGCCTACTCCTGTTCCTACTTCCTATGTTCCTATGTTCCTATGTAATGGCACCAGTAACACACTGCCTCTACAAAGTGTTGGGCTGTTTTCTCGACCAAGGAGTGTTGAATTTCCAGGTCTTGTAAGGTATGGGAAAAGAAAATGTTATGGGCCCAGATGACCCCAAAATCCAGCAGCAACGGAAATTCATCAAGACAAATAATTACTTTAAAAAAGTTACTTTTAATTTTCTTTAAACAAAAAAACAGGATAAAACTTTAACTTATTACTATTAACTTAACCTAACTTAATCCTTTTCTAATTCTAAGCCCTAGAAAAAAAAAGCAAAGAAAGAAAAAAGGAAATAGTAAAAGAAGGACTGTAGAATGCCAAGGGAATAGAGCACTTATAATTAAGTCTAATATTAGAAGTTGCTAAGAAATGAGGTGTTCAGAAAGTTAATTAAACATACAAACCCACATTTTGTAAATATGGGCACCATATTTTCCAAAATGCATGACATTTGTTTCATAAACTGTAAGTAATCTTTTCAAGTGGTATACAGCTTCAAAGTTATGCATGGTATCTTTCCATTCTTAAATATCTATCTGATTTCCATGATATTGCTATACATTTCATTTCCTCAAAACTTCTAATGCAATTCGTATAAATGTAGAAGTCAAGGCAGTCACATTGCATAATCAGCTAAATCGACACCTGCATGGCTCGCTGAGTGGTTGTGCAGCACCGTGGGCCTGGTCGCCGCTCACTCACCTGGCTGTGGATCCATCTGTGGCACTCTGGGCCGGGTCGCAACGCACTGAGGAATTGAGTACTCACCTTCAAGATAGTGTGGGGCTCCTGCACTCTTTACTTTAAGACACACACCCTGCAGGTGAGTTGCAGGCATGGGGTGATGTCACTTCTGGTCCCGGGCATCCAAGCCAGAAGGGATTTAAAAGAGGAGGCAAATTTAAATAAAGAGGCTTTTGCAGACTAACCACTGTGTCTGGTGAATTCATTTTGTAGCTCTACTGGATTAATTGCTACACAAATTCAATTTGATTCAATTTTAATTTAAGTCTTATAACCTTAATATTACTCAATAAAAGTGACATCGGATCCTGTGGGAACTTGATCCCTGTAACCAAAACGTTACTGACTTCCAGCCAAAAATATTTAGCTTTAGGGTACTGCCAAGTAGAATGCAAAAAAAGATCCAATCTCATGTCTACACCTAAAATATAAATCTGATGATGCAGGATTCAATCTATTTAATTTTTGTGGAGTCAAATATAACTGATGCAAAAAAATTATATTGAACTAACCTATATTGGTCTCTTCTGGTTTCTCAATATTATCCAAACTCATTCAATTAATTAAACTTCCAAGCTAAAATTCTTTCTGTGATCTTTCTTCCATTCTTTAATATAATTTCACATTATACATATTTCTTCCAAAAGTTAAATATCTGGGAACTTTTAATTCCCAGCCCTGATCACTATCCAACCATATTTCCATGATAGGAATTAAATCAAAGTCTCGTTATTATTTGTGCCATTAATTCACCTATCTTGTGACATGTATTGTGATTAAATGCCTTTAGTTTTGCTTTCTATTCCATTTTCCCACCTTTGTTCTAATTAAATGTTTGTCCCTTCTATACCCTTGGAAACATAGAATTATTGAATATTATAGCACAGAAAACAGGCTCTGGTCCTTCCAGTCCATTCTGCATTGTCCCAATGACCTGTACCCAGTTCATAGACTTTCATACCTCTCCCATCCATGTACATGTCCAAATTTTTCTTGAATATTAAAATTGAGCCCATATTCACCATTTTGTTCCACACTCCCACTATTATTTGAGTGAGGAGGTTCCCCTTAACCTTTTCCCCTTTCACCCTATCCCATGTCCTCTTGTTTGTATCTCACCTAAACTCAGTAGAAAACGCCTACTCTGTCTATTCCCCTCATAATTTAAAATACCTCAATTAAATCTTCCCTCATTCTTCTAAACTGCATAGAAAAAAGTCCTTGCCAGTTTCTCGGTAACTAATTTCCTGAAGTGCTGGCAATATCCTTGTGAATCTTCTCTGCACTCTCAATCTTATTGATATCTGTCCTGTAGTTAGGTGACCAAATCTTCAAATTTGGGCTCACCAATATCTTGTAGAAATATATTATATCACCCCAACTCCTATGCTCAATACTTTAATTTATGAAGGCCAAAGTACCATAAGCTCCCTTTACAAACCAATCAACATGTTAACACCACTTTCAGGGGGAACTCTGTATCTGCATTGTAATGGATAAATATTGGGAGAATTTGGTAAGATTTAGAGTAGGTTATATACATACACACATTTTAAAACAGATCTTATCTGAAATACTGAAGAATTCATATTCAGTAACATTGCAGGATTTTGGAGACTTTTATGTACATTTCACAAATAGGTGCTAATTGAAATGACATAATGAAATGAAAGACCATTGTTTGTAGGAGACAAACTGGCTGTTAAAAAGTACTTAGAGTATGCTCACAGAATGGTCACACGTGGGTTTTATTTATCTAAGACAACAGCTGACCAAGAGAGAAGAACTCCTGTTGTTTGCTGAAGAAGGTGAGGTTTTTGCAAGTGAGAGAGTCACATGGGCTTTCTGGGAGTCTCAGTTGGAGAGAGAGAGAGAGAGAGAGAGAGAAGTTAACAAGCTCTCCCAACTAGTGTGGGTGACACTGAAAAGCAGCTGAACAGTGCAAGCCAGGAAGAGCTGATTGGAAACAGAAAGTTCCAGAACAGTGGATGGCTGCAAGTGCTATCTGTCTGATGTTTCTCTTGGAATAAGTGGAACAGAAAGGAACTCTGTAGTAGCCTGAAGAAAGAGGTTATCATCTGGAGAACCCTGATGGGGCAAGTTTCATCAGTGAGACATTGAGGTGATGAATGGTGGTACCTCAGTTGTGGAAATCCTGGAACTACAAATCTCTCTCTGCAAACCTACAAGAACCTTCCTGAGCAGTAAACATTTACCTTTCGAGCACCAAAGCCTGGTGAATTTTTCACATGTTAAATTCTGTGCACCGTATAAGAATTGTCTGCATCCAGAGAACTTGGAAGAAGGAGAAGTGAGATTGAATTGTGAACCAAAGAACTTTTAAAAAATTTACACACACACTACATACATGTGCGCTTAGAATTAGAAGGGGGTTAATTTGGGTTAGTTAAGTATAGAGATAAGTTAGCGTTTGATTCCGTTTTCATGTTTAAAGTTGGTTAAAAACAACTTTTGTTTTAATAACCACTTGTCATGGTGAATGTCTATTGCTGCTGGGTTTTAGGGTCCTTTGGGCTTGCAACATTTTATGGGGGCATGTCCAGTTGATTGAATATGAGTTTTGTGGGTTATTACTCAATTGGTTGTTTTTTTCAAGCTAATTTAAAACTTGAGTGCAAAAAACCGCAGCAATGGATGTTGATAAGTTCTTGTCAGAACTATTAGTTGCAGAGCTGAAGAGCAAGAGAAAAGAGGAACTAATCGTTATTTCTAAGGCATTAAAACTGGATAGATCTGGTGAGTTGCAATTGGAATTGGAGAAATTGAGGATAGAAGAGGCTAAAAGGCAAAGAGAGGAAGCTAAAAAAAAAAGAGAAAAGAAGGTTTTACCAGAAGCACGTATTCAAACAGTTGAATTGAGGCAGAGCAGATGTTCTAAATCTGATAAGGGTGTCATGGATGTTTTCAAACCTTCTGTTTCAGATGGTTTAGTTTCAGTAAAGGAGGGAGATTCACAGGCTTCAGTTAAAATTCTTAGGGATACTGGTTCTGCACAATCATTGTTAGTTCAAGGGGTTTTAGCTCTTGATCAAAGAACTGACACGGGGGAGACAATTTTGATTAAAGGTGTTGGAGGTGAAGTGGAGTCCATACTTCTTCACAAAATAGTGCTAAATTCAGAGTTAGTTAAAGGACCTGTTGTGGTAGGAGTAATTTCAAATTTACCCATGGAGGGGGTCTCAAATTTATTAGGGAATGATTTGGCAGAAGATAAAGTTGGGTCGGTTTTGAGATAAACAAGCAGGCCTAGGAAAGATGAGGTGGTAGAGAATTGTGAGATATATCCTGCATGTGCAGTAACAAGGTCCATGTCTAAGAAATTATTGAGAGACGAAGATCCGTTTGACGGAGATTTGCCAGGTGCTTGTGAAATGGTTTGAAAGAGAAGGGTAAGGATTTCTCTTTGTCAAGGAAAGAGTTAATTTGGCAGCAGAGAGCAGATGGCTTAGTTTTAGACTAAGCCTTGTTGACTTAGCAGACAAAGCAGTAACTGAACAGGAGATTAGAGAAATGGCTTGTGGTTATTATTTTAAAGGTGATTTGCTAGTGAGGAAATGGAAACCTCTTGATATTCCTTCTAATGAAGAGCGGGGTGGTTGTTCCTAAAAATAACCGGAATAATTTTTTTAATTTAGTCCACAGTATGCCTTTAAGTGTAAAGAAAGCCATGAATAAGATTTTGAATCAATTTTTCTGGCCTGGTTTGAGGAAGGATGTTCTACATTGGTGCAGGACATGTCATTTTTGTCAGGTTGTGGGGAAACCTAACCAGGGTCCTCCAATGGCTCCATTACAGCCTATTCCTGTTGTTGGGGAATATTTCACTAGTGTTATTGTGGATTGTCCCCTGCTGAAAACTAAGTCTGGAAATCAGTTCTTGTTAACAATTATGTGCACAGCATCAAGATTTCCAGAGGCTATGCCATTAAGGAATATTAAAGCCCATTTCCTTCTTACAACGAAAACATCTGTCTGATACTGTTGGGTCCCATTTATTTAACTTTTGAGGCATGGTGTATAGCCTGTGTAACCAATTATATTGTATCATAAGTAACCTCGTGTTTATTGTACTTCTCATAGTTCCGGAGCATAGCTTTTCCCATGTTTCATTCTTTATTTTTATGTTTAGATCTTGTACCCACTTTTGTTTGGGTTTACAGCTTATTTCCTCGTTCTCTTTCTCTTGCAGTCTGTTGTACATGTTTGTTATAAATTTTTAAATTATCATTGTGTCTGTAATCACATATTCAAAATTGCTTCCTTCTTGTAACCTCAGTCTGCTTCCCAATTTGTCCTTCAAGTAGGTTTTCAGTTGGTGGTATGCAAACAATTTTCCGTGAGTTATACCATATTTGTCCTTCATTTGTTCAAAAGATAATAAATTATTTCCCGAAAAACAATTTTCTATTCTTTTGATCCCTTTTCTCTCCCATTCTCTAAAGGAAAGGTTATCTATTGTGAAAGGGATTAGTTGATTTTGCGTCAATATTAATTTTGGTAGTTGATAATTTGTTTTATTCCTTTCTACGTGAATCTTCTTCCAAATGTTGAGCAGATGGTGCAGTACTGGTGAATTCCTAAGTTGCACTAGCTTTTCATCCCACTTATATAGTATATGTTCAGGTACCTTCTCCCCTATTTTATCTAGCTCTAATCTGGTTTTTCCCTTGTTTGATAAAAATCTGATAGGTATCTTAATTGTGCTGCTCTATAATAATTCTTAAAATGTACATGCAATTTGGGCATGTGAGAAAGTGGAAAAGTGTTGGGAAGATCTAAACCAGGTATTAAATAAAATCACAAAAAGCAACATACCAAAAAATCCAGAGATCTTTCTTCTAAGTAATATAAGATGTAAAGAACTTGGACTCGATTTGGATGGAGCACAAAAGAAGATTTATTATGATAGCCCTAGCTGTAGCAAAAAAAAATGCATAATGTAAACCTGGAAATTAGAATGAGAATACAGCAATGGTACATGGAAATGAATAAATGTATTCCATTGGAAAAAATAACATATAATTTATGAAATAACATCACATTATTCGAACAAATTTGGGAACCGTACATGGAACACAACAGAAAAGTCCTACCGTGGACCTCCACCACCTAAAATGACAGAAGGAGAAGAAGATGAAATGAACTGACCAGTGTGTAAAAATAGAAGACACAAATTTCTTGTTTATTTTCATTGTGTGATGACATTGTTTAATGGGTTTAATGTATCATATGGGTTTAAAGTTGAGTGGGTGGGGAGGGGGGGAGGGTGAAGGAGGGAGGGAATGGAGGGGGGAAGGGGAGAAAATGACAGTGGGTATATTCAAGAGGGAAATGTTTGTGTGTATTTTGGTTAGTATGGTTCATAGTGTGAAAAATTTTTTAAAAAATTAAAGCCAAAACGGTGGTAAAGACTCTGGAAAGATTTTTCACAGTTTTTGATCACATAAAGAAATTTGGAGTGATCAGGGATCTACTTTCATGTCTGGGTTGTTTCAACAATTAATTATGAGTTGGGAATAAAAGAGATCACTTCATCTGCACGTCATCCTGAAACTCAGGGAGCTTCGGAAAGATTTTATTCTACTCTTAAAAATATGTTGAGGATTTATTGTTTGGAGAATGGGAAAGATTGGGATGAAGGTATTCATTTATTGATGTTTGCAGCAAGGGAGCCTGTGCAGGAGTCATTAGGTTTCAGCCCTTTTGAAACTGTGTTTGGACATGAGGTTAGAGGGCCTTTAATGTTAATAAAAGAACAGTGGGTTAATGAGGATGTGCAGTTGGACTTGCTGGATTATGTTTCTAAATTTAAAGATAGGCTACAAAAAGTGTGGACTTTGGCTCAAGAGAATTTAGAAATGGCTCAGGGTAAAATGAAACGTTTATTTAATAGAAAAGCTCAAGTGAGGAATTTTAAAGTAGAAATTAAAGTTTTGATTTTGTTTCCAACACATGACAATCCTTTAAAAGCTAGATTTTCTGGTCTGTACTCAGTTAAATCAAAATTGAATGATGTTAACCATGTTGTTAACACTCCAGATAGAAGGAATAAAACTCAGGTTTGTCACATAAATATGTTGAAACTGTATTATGAGGTTAATGGTAGTGGAGAACAATCTGTATCAGAGGTGTTGGCTGTTGACAGAGTGGAGGAAGTGATGGATCATAAGATTATGGAAATAAAATCTTGTGAGGGTAACCTTAAAGAAACCATGGTTCCTATGTGCCTGTCTAACTCAGCAATTTTGGAAAATTTGGAGGAAAAGTTAGTTCATCTTAAGTCACGAGAACAGATGCAGTTGAAGGAATTAATTTTAAAATACACACATCTGTTTCCTGATGTTCCAAAAAGGACATCAGTAATTTAACACAATGTGGATGTCAGAGAAGCAAGTCCCATAAAACAACACCCATACAGAATAAACATTCAGAAAAGTAAAATCATGGATCAGGAGGTTGAGAAATTATATTAAACTCAGATGGGAGTTCTCCTTGTGTTCTGGTACTGAAACCAGATGGAACTGTTAGGTTTTATACAATTTACAGGAAGGTTAATTCAGTAACTAAAACAGATGCTTATCCTATTCCAAGAACAGATGATTGTATTGATAAAGTTGGAAAAGCTAAATTTCTTACTAAGTTGGATTTGTTAAAGGGTTAATGGTGTGTGCCTTTAGCTGAGAGAGGAAGGAATATTTTAGCTTTTGTTACTCCATCCGGTTTATATGAGTATAATGTGTTACTTTTTGGCATAAAAAATGCCCCTGCAACATTTCAAAGGATGATTAATTTGGTAATCCAAGGGTTAACACATACAGATGCTTATATTGATGACTTGGTCACAAAAAGTGACAGAAGAGAAGAATATTTGAAGGAATTGGACAAATTGTTTGCAAGATTATCCAAAGCAAACTTAACTGTTAACTTAGCGAAGAGTGAATTTGCAAATGCCACTGTGACATAATTTGGTCATGTAGTTGGTCATGGTAAAGTTGCACCTATTCAAGCAAGAGTGAATGCAGTTACTGAATTTTCTATTCCCTATGGCAAGAAAGAAGTGGGAAAGTTTTTAGGAATGGCAAGATATTATAGGAAGTTTTGCAGAAATTTTGCTGAGGTTGCTCTTCCTTTAACCAACCTTTCGAAGAAAGGGAAGAAATTTGTGTGGACTAAAGAGTGTCAGACAGCTTTAGAAAATTTAAAGGAGATGCTATGCCATTATCCTGTATTAAAATCTCCTGAGTTTGAAATTGACCATCCAGTTGCCTACTTTTCAAAGAAATTCAAAGTTCATCAAAGGAATTATTCCACTATTGAAAAAGAACTGTTGTCTATCGTGTTTGTTCTGCAGAATTTTGATGTGATCATCATCTCAGTACATCTCAAGAACCAATTGAGTTAATTATTGACCACAATCTTTTGGTGTTTTTGAATAAAATGAAGAACAAGAACCGAATATTGTTAAATTGGAGTTTGATATTACAAGAATATGATCTGCACATTATTACTATCAGAGGTTCAAATAATATTATAGCGGATTGTCTGTCAAGATGTTAAAATTGATCATGTATAAAATGTTCTCAACATTGATATTTCATTATTATTATATATATATTTTGAATTGTTATACAGGTACCCAATCCTTTATCCAGAATCCTTGGGAGACAATGCATCCCAAATTTTGGATTTTTCTGGATTTCGAAAAGGCAGATTTAAGCCCACCTGAATTGTGCTGTCGTATCCACCCCCACTGCCTTCCAGTCACACTGCTATCTCCCCCCCACTCCCCGCCCGACACATGCTACCGGTCTCCCTCCTGCCCGACTCGCGCAGCCATTCTCCTGCACACCTGACTCACGCTGCCAGTCTCCTGCCCGACTTGTGCTGGTGGTCTCCTGACTCAAGCTGCCATTTTCCTGATTTTGGAGCTTTCTGGATTTTAGATGTCCAGATAAAGGATTGTGTACCTATATTTGTAGTGATTTAAAGACAGTTTAGTTATTACTGAATTTTAACTCAGAGTTAAAATTCCTTTAAAGAAAGAGAGGTGTAAATATTGGGAGAATTTGGTAAGATTTAGAGTAGGTTACATATATACACACATTTAAAAACATCTTATTTGCAAGATTTTTGAAGACTTTTATGTACATTTCACAAGTAGGTGCTAATTGAAATGATGTCATGAAATGAAAGACCATTGTTTGTAGGAGACAAACTGGCTGTTGAAAAGTACTTACAGTGTGCTCACAGAAAGGTCACTCCTGGGTTTTGTTTATCTAAGACAACATCTTGACCAAGGAGAAGAACTCCTGTTGTTTGCTGAAGAAGGTGGGGTTTTTTGTAAGTGAGAGAGTCACATGGGCTTTCTGGCAGTCTCAGTTGGAGAGAGAGAGGGGGAGGGGAGAGAAGACAAGCCCTCTCAGCTAGTGTGGGTGACACTGAAACAAGCCAGGAAGAGCTGGTTGGAAACAGAAAGTTCCAGAGCAGTGGATGGCTGGAAGTGCAATCTGTCTGATGTTTCTCTTGGAATAAGTGGAACAAAAGGAACTCTGTGGTTGCCTGAAAGAAAGAGGTTTCCATCTGGAAAAATCTGATGGGGCAAGTTTCATCAGTAAGATCTTGAGGTGACTAATGGTGGTACCTCAGTTGTGGAAATCCTGGAACAACAAATCTCTCTCTGCAAATCCTACAGAACCTTCCTGAGCAGTAAACCTTTCAAGTACCAAAGCCTAGTGAACTTTATACATGTTTAAATTCTGTGCACAGTATAATAATTGCCTGCATCAAGAGAACTTGGAAGAAGGAGAAGTGAGATTGAACTGTGAACCAAAGAACTTTTCTTAAATTTACACGCACATTACATACATGTGTGCTTGAAATAAGAAGGGGGTTAATTTGGATTAGTTAAGTATAGAGAAAAGTTAGCATTTGATTCTGTATTCATGTTTAAAGTTGATTGAAAACAACTTTTGTTTTAATAACCACTTGTCTTGGTGAATGTCTATTGCTGCTGGGTTTTGGTGTCCTTTGGGCTCATAACAGTATTTCCAGACACCTCTGTTTACTGCACTTCTCAGTTCCCTACCATTTACCGTGTATGTCCTACCTTGGTTTGTTCTTTAAAATGCAAAACCTCACAGTTGTCTGCATTAAATTCCATCTGCCATTTTTCAGTCCATTTTTCCCGCAGGTCCAGGTCCGTTTGCAAGCTTTGAAAGACTTCCTTGCTGTCCACAACACCTCTAATCTTTGTGTCATCAGCAAATTTTCTGATCTAATTTACCATATTATCATCCAGATCATTGAGAGAGATGTCAAACAACAATGGTCCCTGAGGCACACCACTAGTCACAGGCCTCCAGTCTGAGAAGAAATCATTCACCACTACTCTCTGACTTCTCCTGAATAGCCAAAGTGAGATTCAGTTTACTACCTCACTGTGATAGTACAGGTACTATCACTGATGTGTATATTTACAGATTGTAGTATTGGATCAATGTGATTGGCTGAGAGCGGAGCCACACCTACTGGCAGGTCTTAAAGGATTGCTCCTAGTCAGACCAGGTCATTCTGGACTGGTCGACCTATATGTGATATACTCCAGTCTTTTGGCTAATAAAAGCCTTGGTTTGGATCAATAAGTCTTTAGTTCTCTCGACGCGGTCTACAATTTTATTAACTAAAATGTTTGAAGGGATGGAGCATATTCTATGGCTGGAATGCCTCGACATCGACCCACAGTCAGCTACAGCCTCGAATGACTTGAAGCACTGGGTGAAATGCTTCGAAATATACTTACAGCTCTCTGACCCTGCCGTGACAGAGGCCAGCCATCCACTACTAATATTGATGACTATGTTGTCCCGGATAGTCTACCAGAGTATCCAGGATGCGACTACTTACACCGCAGTCATGAAGGTGCTGATTGGGCTCCATAAGCGACTGGTGAACAGGGTCTATGCTCGGTACAAACTTGTAACAAGGAGGCAACAGCCCAGTGAGTCCTGTAGAGCTTATATTCAGGCACTAAGGACAATGGGCAGGGACTGTGCCTGCACAGACAGAACTGCTGCGGAGACCACAGACGATCTCATTCAGGATGTCTATGTGGTCGGGGTTCGATCAAATGAGGTGAGGCAGCGCCTGCTAGAGCACGGGGGAGAAAACCTAGAGGACGTGATCTGGATCGCAGAGACGATGGAGGCTGCGGTCTTAAGTATGGACGTGTACTCTCGGGGCTGGACCCCACAATCTGATGTGAGTAGGATGCCCTCCCTCTACCCTACTACTCCGGAGAGCCGACACTCCTCTGTCGAGAAGGTGACCCAGGCCATAGTCGAAGCAGTGCGTCATTGGAGACACTAGCTCAATGGCAGGCACTTTACGCTGCTGACCGACCAATGTGTGGTCTCCTTCTTGTTTTGCAATACCCAGTGAGGTAAGATCAAGAATGACAAAATCGCCAGGTGGAGAATCGAGCTCTCCACCTTTAATTATGACATACTGTATCGGCCTGATAAACTCAACGACCTGCCAGATGCGCTCTCCATGCAACTGGACAGGCTACAGAGACTCCACGAGGACCTCTGTCATTCAGGGGTCACTAGGTTCATGCACTTTGTCAAAGCTCACAACCTGCCCTACACGGTCGTGGAGATTTGCTTCATGACCTGAGCCTGCCCGGTGTGCACTGAGTGCAAGCCCCACTTCTTCCATCCAGAGAACACCCATGTCATCAAAGCCACCCACCCCTTTGAGCGTCTCAGCGTGAACTTCATGGGGCCCCAAATGTCGACCAATTATAACACCTACATCCTTATGGCCATCGACGAGTACTCCTGCCTCCCGTTCACTGCACCTGGCTCGGACATGACTGTCATAGAGGCCCTGGACAGCATCTTTGCCATCTTCAGGTACCCCAGTTACATCCACAGTGACAGGGGGTCCTCGTTTATGAGCACAGAGCTGCGGCAGTACCTTCTGGAGCATGGTATTGTTGCAAGCAGGACCACCAACTATAACCCACGAGGTAATGGGCAAGTTGAAAGAGAGAATGCCACCGTCTGGAAAGCGGTTACGCTTGCCCTCTGGTCCAAAGGTCCCCCCACCTATCGCTGGCAGGACGTGCTCACTAGTGTGCTACACCCCATCCACTCCCTCCTATGCACTGTGACCAATGCAACCTCCCATGAAAGGATGTTCACTTTCCCAAGGAAATCCGAATCGGGAACAACCATACTGGCATGGCTCATGGTTCCTGGGCCAGTCCTCCCACGACACCATGTCCGGTACTCAAAGAATGACCCCTTGGTTGACTGAGTGTCTCTGCTTCATTTGAACCCACATTATGTCTACGTTGAGTAACCGGACAGGCGGGAAGACACATTCTCGGTAAGGGCTTAGCCCAAGCCAGATCAGGTGCAGTAGTGCCTTTAACTCAACCTCCCCCAATTCCTTCTCCCCCAGGTTGTGTGCTTGAACAGAAGGACCAGCACCATCTCAACGCCATTGGGGAATTGAGTGAAGCAGTGGCCACACCCTATGAGCCTGCCAGCGACATGATTCCAACAACCCATTCCCGGCACCATGGCGGTCACACCGGATGGTCAGACCCCCTGACTGGTACAGGCCCTAACCTCCACCGGGCTCTTTTTTTTCTTTTCTTTTTTTAAGGCCCTCCATCCACCCTGAGGTCAGTTCTCAAAGAAGGGGTAAATGTGATAGTACAGATTCTATCACCAATGTGTATATGTACAGATTGTAGTGTGGGATGACTGTGATTGGCTGAGAGCATAGCCACACCTACTGACAGGTCTTAAAGGATTGCTCCCAGCCAGACCAGGTCATTCTGGACTAGTTGACCTACTTGTGATATGCTCCAGTCTTTTAGTCAATAAAAGCCTTGGTTTGGAGCAACAAGTCTCTGGTTCTTTCGACGCGCTCTACACTCACCATGAATGCCGAGCCATGAATCTGAATCCTCCCGACTAACTCTATCTAATTTGTTAAACATGACCTACCATGCACAAAGCCATGTTGATGATCCGTAATCAGTTACTGGCCATGTCTTAAAACACCTCCCAATAATTTACCTACTACTAAAGTCAGGCTCACCAACCTGGATTACTTTTGGAACCTTTTTTAAACAATGGAACAACACGAGCTACCCTCCACTCCGTTGATATCTACCTGTGGCTGATAATATTTTAAATATTTTTGCTAGGGCTCCTACAATTTCTACATTAGTCTCGCTCATAGTCCAAGGGAATACGTTGTCAGGCCCTGGGGATTTGTCCACCTTTATTTGCTTTTAGACAACAAGCCCCACCTCTTTAATCTGGATAGATTCATGACCTCACTGCTTGTTTTGCTTTCTTCCCTGGATTCTGTGCCAGTTTCCTGAGTAAATACAAATGCAAAAAAAAACTTAAAATCTCTCCAATCTCTTTTGGCTCCATACATAGCTGTCCATTCTGATCTTCAAGGGGACACATTTTGTCCTTTACAACCCTTTTCCTCTTAATATACCTCAAGAAACCCTAATTATTTTCCTTCACATTCTCTGCCAAAGCAATCTTATATCTTTGTTTATCCCTGCTGACTTCCTTCTTAAGATTTTTCTTGCATTTTTTTCTACTCCTCAAGTTCCTTGTTGCCTACATCTTCTATACACCTCTCTCTTCTTAACCAGATCACCAATATCCCCCATAAAGCAAGGATCATTATGCCTGTTAACCTTGTTTTTTTTAAATCTGACAGGAGCATACAAACTCTGTTCTCTCAAAATGTCACCTTTGAGGCCCCTCCACTTGTTGAGCACATCCTTGCTAGAAAACAACTTTCTAAATATTTTCTTATTTCCTCAAAATTGAATTTTCCTCTAGTTTGGCATCTCGACTAGAGGACGGACCAGATCTATTCTAATCCATAATTAGCTTGAAAATAATGGCATTCTTATTATTGGACACGAAATATTCCCCTGCACATTCTTCTGTCACCTGTCCTTCCAGACTTGTTCCCTAATAGGTGATCCAGTATTGTCCTCTCTCTAGTTAGTAGCTCTATATATTGATTTAGAAAACTTTCCTCAACACATTTGACAAACTCCAAGTCATCCATCCCACTTACAGTATGGGAGTCCTAGTCAATATTTGGATAGTTAAAATCTCCCCCATTACAATTTTATGTATCCTGCAGCTGTCTGCTATCTCTCTATAGATTTGCTCCTTCAATTCTTGCTGACTATTGAACGGTTTATACTCCAACCCCACAAGTGTGGTCATACCTTTCCTGTTCCTCCACTCTACCCATATAGCATCAATAGATGAGCCCTCTGGTCTAGCCTCTCTAAGCACAGTTCCCTCATGAATAAAGCCACCCCTTCCCCTTTCATCCTCCCAATTCTATCGCATCTGAAACAATGGAACCCCAGAACATCGTGCTGGCAGTTCTGTCCCTCCTGCAAGAAGTTTCACTACTGACCACAATGTCATAATTCTACATGCCAAACCATGCTTTAAGCTAACATAACATAACATAACATAACAATTACAGCACGGAAACAGGCCATTAGGCCGCTCTAGTCCACACCGAACCAAACATTCCTCTCTAGTCCCACCTACCTGCACAATGACCATAACCCTCTACCTTCTTCTCATCCATATACCTGTCCAGCTTTTTCTTAAATAATAAAATTGACTCTGCCGCCACTATTTCTCCCGGAAGCTCATTCCACACCGCTACCACTCTCTGAGTAAAGAAGTTCCCCCTCATGTTACCTCTAAACCTCTGCCCCTTAACTCTTAACTCATGTCCTCTTGTTTCAATCTCTCCTACTCTTAACGGAACTAGTCTATCCACATCCACTCTGTCTATCCCTTTCATAATCTTAAATACCTCTATCAAATCCCCTCTCAACCTTCTATGCTCCAAAGAATAAAGACCAAATCTGCCCAATCTCTCCCTGTACTCTAGATGCTTAAACCCAGGTAACATTCTGGTAAATCTTCTCTGCACTCTCTCCACTCTGTTTATATCCTTCCTATAATTAGGCGACCAGAACTGCACACAGAACTGTAAATTAGGACGCACCAACGCCTTATACAATCTCAACATCACTTCCCAACTCCTATATTCCATGCAATGATTGATAAAGGCCAGCATACTAAAAGCCTTCTTCACCACCCTATTCACATGAGTTTCTACCTTCAGGGAACGATGTACCGTTACTCCTAAATCCTTCTGCTCTTCTGTATTCATCAATGCTCTCCCATTTACTATGTATGTCCTGTTCTGATTCTTCTTACCAAAATGAAGCACCTCACACTTATCAGCATTAAATTCTATCTGCCATTTTTCAGCCCACTTTTCTAAGCAGCCCAAATCCCTCTGCAATCCTTGAAAACCTTCTTCATTATCCACTATTCCACCTATCTTAGTATCGTCTGCATATTTACTAATCCAATTCACAACCCCATCATCTAGATCATTAATGTATATAACGATCAACAATGGGCCCAATACAGATACCTGAGGCACACCACTGGTCACCGGCCTCCAACCTGACAGACAATTTTCCACTACCACTCTCTGGCCTCTCCCTTTCAGCCAATGTTCAATCCATTTGACTATCTCAAAATTTACACCTAAAGACTGCACCTTCCTAACTAACCTTCCATGTGGTACCTTATCGAAGGCCTTACTGAAGTCCATATAGACAACATCCACCACGCTACCCTCATCCACATTCCTAGTCACCTCTTCAAAAAATTCAATCAGATTGGTCAAACAGGACCTTCCGCTCACAAATCCGTGTTGAGTGCTCCTGATCAGACCCTGTCTATCCAGATATTTATAAGTACTATCTCAAAGAACTTTCTCCATTAATTTACCTACCACAGATGTCAAACTTACAGGCCGATAATTGCCAGGCTTCCTCCTTGAACTTTTTTTAAATAACAGAACCACATGCACAGTACGCCAATCCTCCGGTACTATCCCCATCTCTAATGACATTTGGAAAATTACCATCAGAGCCTCTGCTATTTCCTCCTTTACTTCTCTCAATGTCCTGGGGAAGATCCCGTCTTGTCCCGGAGACTTATCCACCTTTATATTCCTCAAAAGCCCTAACACTACATCTTTCATAATCACTATATTCTCCATTTTTACCCAATTTGGTTTTTTTTATCTCACATATCCCAATATCCTTCTCCTTGGTGAATACCGAAGAAAAGAAACTGTTCAATATCTCCCCCATTTCTCTAGGCTCCACACACAGTTTTCCGCTCTAATTCTCTAAGGGACCAATTTTGTCTCTCGCTTTCCTTTTACCATTAACATATTTGTAGAAACCTTTTGGATTAATTTTCACCCTGCTTGCTCTAGTCTCTTTGTACCTTCTTTTAGCTTTCCTAATTCCTCTCTTAAGATTCCTCTTACATTCAATGTATTTTTCAAACTTCTCCTTAATTCCATGCTTCTTATACCTAATGTACGTCTCCCTTTTGCTTCGAACCAAGTTTCCAATATTCCTTGAAAACCATGGCTCTCTCAAACCTTTTGCCCCTCCTTTTAACCTAACAGGAACATAAAGCTTTTGCACTCTCAAAATCTGATCTTTAAAAGACTTCCATCTCTGTACTACATCCTGCCTATAAAACAAATTGTCCCAATGCACACCCTATAAGTCCTTTCGCATCTCCTCAAATCTAGCTTTTCCCCAACCAAAAACCTCAACCCTTGGCCCTGACTTATCTCTTTCCATAATGACATTGATGGCATTATGATCACTGGACCCGAAGTGCTCGCCAACACTAACCTCCGTCACTTGACCCATCCCATTTGCCAACAGTAGATCTAACACTGCTCCTTCTCTGGTCGGCACCTCTACATATTGTTGTAAAAAACTATCTTGCACACATTTCACAAACTCTAACCCATCCAGCCCTTTCTCAGAATGTGTTTCCCAATCTATATGTGGAAAATTAAAATCTCCCATAATTACAACCCTGTGCTTATCACAAATATCCACTATCTCCCTACAGATTTGCTCCTCTAGGTCTCGGTCCCCTCCGGGTGGTCTATAATACACCCCTACAAGTGTAACCTCTCCTTTCCCACTCCTCAGTTCCACCCAAATAGCCTCCGTGGATGTGCCCTCTAATCTATCCTGCCTAAGCACCGCTGTAATATTTTCCCTGACAAGCAATGCAACCCCACCTCCTCTTGCCCCTCCGACTCTATCACACCTAAAGCAACGAAACCCGGGGATATTCAGCTTCCAATCACATCCCTCCTGCAACCATGTCTCACTAATCGCTACCACATCATACTTCCAAGTATCAATCCACACCTTCAGCTCATCCACCTTTTTTACAATACTCCTGGCATTAAAATATATGTACTTCAGAGATTTCCCAATTCTTAATCCCTGTTTTCCCTCATCTTTAATAACAACATTATTTCCTTTTCCTGCCAATTGCCCTTCATCTTCTTCCAGAGCATTTCCTTTCTCTATCACCTGCCCATCCATATTCAAATACTTACTACAAACTTTCTTTGTTTGCATTCTAACCTTCTCCTTACTGCTCTGTACTATTTTGCTCCCTCCCCCTAACCATTCTAGTTTAAAGGATCCTGAGTAGCCCTAGCAAATACCCCTGCCAGGATTATGGTCCCCCTGGGATTTAAGTGTAACCTGTCCTTACTGTACAGGTCACATCTTCCCCAAAAAAGGTCACAGTGATCCAGAAACTTGAAAGCCTGCCCCTTACTCCACCCCTTCAGCCATGTGTTAATTCTCCACCTCATTCTATTTCTATTCTCACTGTCACGTGGCACAGGGAGTAATCCAGAGATTACCCCCTTTGCGGTCCTTCTTTTTCTTCTTTCTTTGGCTTGGCTTCACGGACGAAGATTTATGGAGGGGGTAAATGTCCACGTCAGCTGCAGGCTCGTTTGTGGCTGACAAGTCCAATGCGGGACAGGCAGACACGGTTGCAGCGGTTGCAGGGGAATTTTGGTTGGTTGGGGTTGGGTGTTGGGTTTTCCTCCTTTGCCTTTTGTCAGTGAGGTGGGCTCTGCGGTCTTCTTCAAAGGAGGTTGCTGCCCGCCAAACTGTGAGGCGCCAAGATGCACGGTTTGAGGCGATATCAGCCCACTGGCAGTGGTCAATGTGGCAGGCACCAAGAGATTTCTTTTTAACTCCCTACCTAACTGCCTGTACTCACTTTTTAGGACCTCTTCCCTATTCCTCCCTATGTCATTGGTACCTACATGTACCACGACCTCTGGCTCCTGTCCCTCCCACTTTAGGATATCCGGGACACAAGCAGTAACATCCCGGACCCTGGCACCAGGGAGGCAAACCACCATCCGGTTCTCCTTGCTGCGTCCACAGAATCCCCAATCTGTCCTCTTAACTATGGAGTCCCCTACCACTATTGCCCTCCTCTTCCTTTCCCTACCTTTCTGAGCTACAGGGGCTGACCCTGTGCCAGAGGCACAGCCACTGCTACTCTCCCCAACTTTGATGTCCTCCTCAACAGTACTCAAAGAGGCTTACTTATTGCTGAGGGTTACAGTCATAGGGCTCCTCTCTGGCACCTTACGTTTTTCTGTCCCTCTCCAAACTGTTACCCACCTTTCCTCCTCCCATGGCCCTGGCGTGACCACCTGGCTGTAACTCCTGTCTATGACTTCCTCTGTTTCCCTAACCAGCCTGAGGTCATTGAGATGCAGCTCTAGTTCCCTAACACGGTCACTAAGAATCTGCAGCTCGACACACCTAGTGCAGATATGGACATCCGGGAGTCTGGAAGACTCCAGGATCTCCCACATCTGGCATTCCAAACAACACACAGCCCTAACACTCATCCTTTACCCCAATGAAGTAGTAATAAAGACTATCTTACCTTAATGTGCAGTGACAAGCTCTTCTGCCTTTCCTACAATCAGCCTTGCATTGAAATAGATGCACCTGAGAACATTTCCACCATTAACAACCCTTTCATTTCTAACTTTACAAGCAGTCTTCATATCATCTTTTTCCCTCCTCCATTTCTCTATCTGCTCTTGCACTCTGGTTCCATTCCCCCTGCAAATCTAGTTTAAACCTACCGGAGCAGGACTCGCAAACCTTCCCACAAGGTTATTAGATCCCTCCAGTTCAGGTGCAAACCATTCCATCGGAAAGGGTTCCACCTTCCCTGGAAGATGGCCCAATGATCCAGAAACCTGAAGCCTTCCCTCCTGCACCATGTCTTCAGCCACATGTTAAGCTGCGAGATCCTATTATTTCTAACATTACGAGCACGTGGCACGAGTAGCAATCCTGAAATCATAACCCTAGAGCGTTGTTTATTTTTGTTAGAAAAAGGGGATCTAATAATATGACGCTACAAATGGAAAATGGTACAGAGGTTAGAGGTCAGCCCTGATTTCACAGAATAGTGGAACAGGTACAAGGGGAGAAATGGTATATTTGGTTCTGTCATCTTACTGCAAGAAGCATTTGAGCAAAAGAGTGATTCAGTCAGTGAGGTGTGTTTCAGCCACATATTGTTAACCACCAGACATGACCAAACAGAAAAATCACAAGTAAATTCCAATAAACAAACTGGCAACTTGCTAGTTTAAAACACATCTGTGTATATTCAAGAGGGAAATGTTTGTGTGTATTTTGGTCCGTATGGTTCATCGTGTGAAAAATAAAAAATAAATAAAAAAACACCTTTGAGTTAGGCAAGACCCGAAGGCCAATTAATTGATGCAAAGAAGTCTGACTGATATCTAACCACTCCCACACTTGTGCTTGGCACCTCCTATAGATGTGCAACAATTAATATTGGCAACCACTGGCTTGTTTTCATGCGTGTTAATCTCTGATTGTGAACCTTACAGTGGATCATCTGCTCAAAACACTAGAATTTGCCATTTTGATTCAGCCCTTTCATTAAATTTCATGAATCTTGATTACAGCACACGTATTAAACCACCCTACCACTGTATTATGCAATTTACATCCATTAACTTATTTTATTATATTATAGAAGAACAACGGCTGCTTTATTTCATGTTCTATTCATCTGTTCCCCACAGCCTTTGATCTTTGCTGCCCTATTAAAGAGAAAATTCTTTTCTCTTTAAGTTGCTGAATTTCCCCTCAATAAAAAAAATTGTTCCTCTGCCACCATTTAATTGTGCACCTTATTCACAGCCCCAGATGCTTGTTTAGCTTATCCATTGATTTTAGTCAAATCCAATCAGAACAAGTCTATTTCTACACAATGATAATGTTAATTGAAACCCATTTTCTGCATCAATTTTTCTGAAATATATTTATTTCTATGATTCTTCTGTATCCATCAATAATTTGCAGGTGGCTTAGGCACTAATGCAGTGGTCATTGGTTTTGTAATTCATTTTTTTTTAAACTTAAACACTATCTTCCTCATATGCTTTCAAAAGAGAAATTTCCAATCGTAAAAGCAGGAAGGAAACTTGATCTCTGGGCATTCAGCCCCACAACTTCAAAGAACAGCATCTCATTCCTTAACTGCGCTGTTTCCTTGCATGGTAAAATTCCTTTTCAATTTCTCATGTTGAATGGGCACTGTAGTATGACTTGCTCATTCTCTCTGTAGATTCTGTTTTCATGCATTTATGCCTCCAGGATCCTCATATTGTTGGACAGGATCAAAGTCTGAGGCTTCTCCAACACTGCTTTCTGAATTCCCATGGTACACGGTTTTCACTGTTTTGCCTAACCATATGAAGAAAACTGGGTATGGCTGCCTGAGAAGCAACAAGTCCACATAATGACTCCCCTTACCTAATTCACCCAGCTGGCCAAATCTCCATCTCATCGGTTCTGGGCTGGAATTCCTCAAACTGCAGGCATTTACTGCAGATGGGATTGTGATGTACTGTAATGGTCTCTCTCAGCTCCCACATCCTCCATCTGATAAAAAAATATCACCTACCTTGACTCAGTTAAGTTTTAAACAGAGAGATAGCACAGTAACAGGCCATTTCAGGCCATGAGCATGTGCCGGCCAATTACATCCAAATGACCTATAACCCCCTTTCTTTTCAAAGGATGAGAAGAAACCTGTGCAGGCACAGGAAGAATGTACAGACTCCTTACAGATGTGCTGAATCCCAGTTACTGACACTGAAGCAGTGTTGTCCAAACCACTTTGATAACTATGCCTTGCTATGCTATTCCTTTATTTCAATTTATTTAATTAATTAAATCTAAAGCTGCAACGCAGAATGCAATCTAAAAGTCTGTGGAAAGAAACTATTTCCCAGCCTGGCAGTCCTGATTTTGATGCTCCTGTACCTCCTTCTTGATTGAAGTGGATCAAAGATATAGTGTGCTGAATGGGAGTGTTAGTCTAGCCCTTTCAGAACTGAAAAGACGCGTTATGGCCGTATACATGTCTCATATTTGGAAGCCGGGTGGTTTGTTCACACCGAACAAAAGAAAACCTTTGTCTATGAGTCCTTTTACACAGCAAGCCGAGAGGAGGGATGTGTAGCACAGCAGCATGGCATTTTGGCTTGCTCTTTTAGATTGGTCCTGCATCAGTATGCTCCACCTCTGATACTACCTGCCTTGGTGGTTCAAAGCAAGATAAGTTTAGACTTTCCCCCTCCCCCCCACCCCCACCAATCCATCTTCAATGCTTTCACACAGCACTTGAAAGGAAAATAATATCCAGCTTTCAAGTGTTGTATAAAAGAGGTATATGATTCTTTGAGCCATCTTTAACAATTAGATGTCATCAATTAAGGAAAGAAGACCCCAGGATCTTCTCAGCCATTTTGATCTTCCTCTGTTTTGATTCCAGTCTGATGGTTTGCAACTGCCATACCACACAATGATGCAGCCAGACAGGACACTCTCAACTATGCTTCGATAAAAACGTCAAGATGGGAGGATGTCGACTTGCCCTCTTCAATCTACTTATAAGTTTAAGCACTGGTGCATCTCCACGTCTAATGTGCAGCAGTTGTGGATCCAGGATAGGTCATCCTTTATATGCACACCAAGGAAATTAATGCTCTCCATGAATTAAAGTGGAATGGAGAATGGTCAACCTGCATCCTCCTGAAGTCCACACTCATCTCCTTTGTTTTGTTTTGCCCATGAGACTCAAGCTGTTGTTCTTGCACCATTTTACAAGCTGCCCACCCTCCACTCCGTTATATCATTGCTGCCGATGAGGCCAACTGATGTTGCTTCATTGCAGACTTGATATTTCTGTGTGAACTGAAATGGAGTCATGAGTTGGCAGCATAAATAGAAGTGGGCTGTATCCACAGCCCTGAGGTATGCCAGTTCGTAGTTTGGCTACTAGCTCAAATTGACTGTGATCTTTCAATCAAGAAGTCCAGAATCCAGACACAGAGAAGGATGTTGAGTTCCATCAAGGAAAGTTTACCCACCAGGTTCTAAAGCATGATTGTGTTGTATACCAAGCTGAAATCAATAAACAGCATCATTTTTCTCTAGGTGGGTCAGAACAAAGTGGAGGGATCAAGGCAGTGGCATCATCTATGGACTGGTTTGGACTATAGACAATTTGAAACAGATCAAACGTCACTGGAAGGTGTGATTTTGTGGATTCTATTACCAGTTACTCAAGGCTCTTTATGATAATAGAGGTCAGTGCCACTGGGTGGTAGTCATTTAGTCCAGTTACACTCGTTCTCTTTGGCCCTGGGATGTTGGGGCTGTCCTGAATCTTGCGGGGACAATGTACTGCTGCAGTGAGATGTTGAAGATGTCCATTACGACTTTGACAGCTGGGCCGCATATTCCTTCAGCACCCGACCAGATGTGCTGTTGTGACCTGCTGCTTTGCATGGGGTCACCCTGGACAGGGTCCTGCCGCACCTCAGCCAAGTCTATGTGGGCTGCCTGTTCTTCAGGGGGAGATGGGTCACTTTGTTTTTCCCATCAAACCATGCATAGAAGGTATTCAATCCGTCAGGGAGGGAGGCATCCTCATCGCTTACCCATAGGGTTCACTTCTCGTCAGTATGGTTTGAATACCCTGCCACATGCACCTCCTGTTGCTGGTGTTGTACAGGTGTCTGTGGGTTCTCTGTGTGTTCCCATGCTTTGCCTTCCTGATTGCACTGCAAAGTTCAGCCCGTCTTGCTTCTAATGTCATCTTGTCTCCTGACCTGGTCAGTGTCATGAGCTCTGAGCGTGCCAGAACCTCCACATCTAGGCATAGTTTCCGATTTGCCCTGCCTGCGCAGCTTTTGATCTCCCTAATATCTTCCATGCATTTTCCCATGTGGCTAATTGCTGCCTTCAATAGGTCTCTGCCCTACAGCCGAGTAGAACGGTAGGCCCACTAGCATGCCTCCGATGAACCAGATGTGTGTAGCTGTGCAAATGGCTGAGGATCAGCAGCATGTATTAGAACCATTTGCTATCAGTGCAATTTGGCTCAAAGTGTTTGTTGGTAGATGAGAGTGAAACTGAGGGCTAAGGACGAAAATGGACAAAATCCATAAAATGTAAGAAATAAAAGTATAATGCTGGAGAAACTCAGAAGGTCAAACAGCATATTTTATATGGCAAAGATAAAGATACATAACCAGGGTATGAATAAAATGTAGACAGGTGCCTTAATTAATTGGTAGGGGGGAAGGGCAGGAGGACGAGCACAGGCCCACAGGCAGGAGGTAATAGGTGGATAAGGGAAGGATGAGGGCTCTGAGAAGTTGTCCATTTTACAGAGGTCATGTTTTAGTGGAGCATCCTGATTGGCTTCTTGCTGAGGCGAGGAATGGTCGCTTCAAGGGGTAGTGGGGCAAATGGGGTGTTTGTTCATGTCAGTCGTCATCCCTCACATCATTCAACAACAACTGAAATCTCATTCCGGAAGCTTTAACAAAGACAGCAGTTAATTTCCATCACTTACTGTGTCAAGGACTACTATTAAATCAAGAAAAATACCCCATGATCCATGTGCTCAATAAGTTCAGTGGGAGCTGCTAATAGCAGAGAATAAGAGTGGATACCTGACTGACACTGATTGATTAGATTGCCCACCTATAATTTAGATGTAAGCTTTTAGCTTTTCTATGAAGGCTTTCTAACTATTAATAAGGCAGGACACATTTCTTAATAAATTGGACTTAGAACCAAGAAGCAAATAGCACAATGGATCAATAAATTATTGGCCAATCTGGCACCAACCTGCCAGATTGAACGGGAAACCAAGCCATTCTCCGAATGCAGGTCAATGACAAATGCATTTTAAGGAAACCTTCCAAAGGACAGCACAGCTAAGCTTTGATTTTTTTTTATTCATTCTCTTATTTTCCTTTAACACATGCAGGTTAGTTTTTCCTGTTCTTGATAAACCAAGGAGCAGAAGTTCATCTTACATCAGTGTTAGTCAAATTTTTGTGGAGGATTCTTAGGGACAGGATTTATAAGTGTTCAGAGAAGTATCGTCTTCTCAGGGATAATCAATGTGGCGTTGTAAGGGTAAGATCATGCCTCATGAGCCTAAATGAGTTTGTTGATGTGGTGGCAAAAGAAATTGACTACGGCAAGGTGATGGATGTGTTGTGTAAGGGTTTCGCTAATGCATTTGACAAACTCTCCCATGGTAAACTCATTCAGAAAGACATGAGGCATGGAATTCCAGGGATTCGAAATTTGGTATGGATGCAGAAGACAGAGGGTGGTAGTAGATGGAACTACCTGGAGGACAGGGACTATTCTGGGACCTCTGCAACAAATAAAAGAGGGAGAAAATTTCATGGTGATTTATAAGGTAAGGTTTTTTTTGCATAGGGACTGGTAGGTTCCTGGAATGAACACCCAGGAGGTGTGAAGGCAACTTTTAAATGGCATAAAGAGAAGTACACAAATAGGCTGGGGATGGAGGGATATAGACTGTGTGCACAGGCAGATGTGCAGTTCATATTGATCAGCACAGATATTCAGTGCCAAAGGAACTATTCCTGTGATGGACTGCTCTATTTTCTAACCATGAAACCTTCCAAGTGTTTGCACTAATGTTCTGATGACAGTTAAGTACTAATAATTTAGAAGATCATTAAAAAAGGAACACAACTACAGCATATCTTTATATAACTAATTTATCATAGTTAAACATCTCAAATGACTTCATTGAATAATACCAATTGAAGTTTGACATCGAGCTTCATAAGGAGACTACAGCATAAAGGAACTGAACATCAATCACTGATGACTTTTCTCCTTGGAGCAACAGAGGATGAGGGGTGTACAAGGTTATGAGAGGCGTGTGGATGATGTGGATGGCCAGAGGCTTTGTCCCAGGGCTGAAATGGCTGGCACAAGGGGGCTTAGTTTTAAGGTGCTTGGGAGTAAGTTCAGGGGGGATTTAAGAGGCAGAGAGTGGTGGGTGCATGGAATAGTGGTGGAGGCAGGTACAATAGGGTCATTTAAAAGTCTCTTGGATGAGTACATGGAAATGAGTAAAATGGAGGGTTATGCAGTTGGGTAATTCTAGGCAATTGTTAGAGTAAGTTATTAGGTTGACACTGTGGTGAAACAACTACTGTACATATTTGTCATATGTAAATAACATGACTTTTCCTGATTTTCCCAGCTCTCATTGGCCAGCTTGTGACTCCTCCTCTTTCTTCCCCAAAAAGGCTATCATGCCACGAGCCTGCCCCCAGTTTGAGTCCAGGTCAATGTGAGTGACCAACACAGGGATGCTGCCCATCTCTTGCAAATAAAAGCCTTCAGTTTTGGCAACTTCAGTCTTTGTGCAATTGATTGCTCATCAGACACACTGTGGGCTGAAAGGCCTGTAATGTGCTGGTGATTTCTATGTTTTATATTTAAGGATTACTTTGGTGGAGCAGAGAAAGGTAAGACACAAACAGGTCTAGGAACATTTTTCAATCCTTATTCCTCAGCTGCAAGGGTGAGCAGTCATCAAAAATGGAGGAAAGCAGGAATCTCAAAATGGAAATTATATTGCAGATGTTGACATTCTGAAATAAAAATAGAATCAGCTGGAAACTCAGCACAGCAGGCAGTTTCTGCGGAAAATGTTACAGTCATAATGTATCAGGGCATTGACCCTTCATCAGAGTATTTGAAGGTGTTGTGGGACTGAAAAATAATAAGAAGAAAGTAAATGGAAATTGTTAACAAAAAGGCTGAGGATGTGAACATGGATTTTAATTGAGTTTCATTCACTTTAAAAAAAAATGTTAGTCCTTCCTGTTTTAAGCTACAGGAGTTGGCTTTTATTATCAATTATCTGGGACTTTCTCTCTCATCTTGAAAGAGGCTGAATTTGATTTATCCATTTGATGTGTTGGTATTTGAATTAAGAATTCTTCTCTACATATGTAATGTTCACTGAAATATTTCGTGATAGAAATATAGTAATGTCACGATTTTACCATAAAAACTCATGACATATTTTAGTTGGCAATCTAAAATCAAAACAAATTATTCAAAGATATGTATCATGGAAAAAAGAGCAATTTCACTTTCAGAAATAAACTACAAAGTTTGTGTGATTCAACAGTCAATTAATGGAAAATTGCCCTTCAGTCAAATCTCTGATGCCTTTCTTTGCATGGTTCAAAGAAAAAGCTCCCAATGTAGTCACACTAATCGCAGCAAGTGAAAGCAACATCCTGAGACGAGCTGGGTCTGGTTGAACTGTTTACTGTTTTGATCAGCACACACTCAAGAACCCGCTCCCAGCAACTCCCGCACTTTGCGGTGTGGAAGTGACGTTGGCTTCCGGCTCGAGGTCTGCCCTGCAGTCAGAGCCTTTCTGGTCACCACTGGCTGCGGAATCACCCGCGACTGCTGGAGGTGGTTCTCTTGCTGCGTGGGCAAGCGGCCACAACATATCATTTCAGGAAAGTGAATCATTAAACATGGAGAGAACTAAAAGATCACATAGAGAAATACTAATGTCTCAATAACATAAGGCAGGAGCAACAAAGTCTTCAAAATTGTGCAATCATGCACAATAAAGAACACTGAAGCATCACATAAAGAATCTAAGAATCGGTGGTAAAACCAAGTTATGGAACCAAATTGTCATAGGACACATGCCCTGTGGAAAGACTGAACATACAGCACATTCTTTCACTGTGACAACTCAAGGACAGATCTGCAATATTACCTGAATTGCTTCACTCATTTACAACCAAGCAGGATATTACATGTTGCTTCATAAATTTATTTCACCAAATGATTCTTGACAGAATTATAAATGCCAATAGAATATAATCAATATTTTGATAGCTTGCTTACATAAATCTTGATAAATGATAACATAATCTATAGGACTAATATTCAAAGAAATATTCAGGGCAGGATATTTTGATAAAGAGAAAAAAATGATTACTGGTATGCTTTAATTTGTCGCAACATTAAATTTCTAATTCTTTCTCTTTTTACCATTTTGCAAATCAATCAAAGCTACCGAACATGTGGAATTTAAACCTGCAAGTCCAAAACTCAGAGGAAATATACCGATGAGTGAACTTCAAACAAATTAAGATTAAAGATTCTTTTATTGTCATGTAATAAAAACAATGTAATATTATGAGAAATCTACTTTTATCTGCCGTAAGGCAGACAGATTCAACATCACCAGAAATTGTCGGGCACCTCTTAAAGTCAGAGAAAGAGAAGAAAAAGAGTCTCCTCCAGAGTCATCAAGTGTCTGTGGATTCACCTCCAGCATTCCTGTAGCCAGCTTGTGACTCCTCCTCTTTCTTCCACATAAAGGCTATCATGCCACAAGCCTGCCCCCAGTTTGAGTCCAGGTCAATGTGATGAAACTTTAGTCCAATCCATTGGCAACTTGAGCTCCAGATCCGAACTTCCTCATGATCAGGAAGGTTTCATCACATCGGCATCCTATCACATCCCGGTTCCGATACCTGGTTCTACTTCAGCTGCTTTCAAGCCAGACTCCAGCAATCCACAGCCTGTAGTCACCAGCAACTTGTTTCCTGCATGGGTTCCTCACCTCGAGTTGCCAACAGCACCGTCGCCTGTGTATTCTTCAGCTGCAAAACCCCTCATTGGTCTGTGGCCGATGTCATTGTTCTTTGCTTCTCCTCAAATGAGGAGCGTTCTCCCAATTTTCTGATTCTCTGGCACAGCCCTCAACTTCTCTGGAGTCTGTTGCCCCTTAACACTGCTGCTGATCATTTGGCATCGCCATCTTGGGCCCAGACCCAGAGGTTGCAGGGCATTGAAAGCCTGTAAGGAGCCGTCGGTAGTTGGATTGGACAGTAAAACTGTGTGCCGTCTCTTCACTCTCTGCGAGCCCGCGTTGTTGTTGTGGCAGCTCTGACTGCGCTGCAATTTTTTTTTGTTAGAAAGAATGATGGAAATTAAATTAACAGTAAACAAAAACTAAGAAAATATTGTGTGGGCTAATTAAAAAATAGATCATCAGTAGATGTCAGGACATTCCGGGGATCAAGGATAATGCTGGAAAATATTGCTGAGAAAAGCCATGTTCTTAATTAATGATAGAAACGACTCCTTCTTCTGGTTCTTTTGTAAAGAGGAAAATCAGAATGAGAATATTTCCACGAAAGGATGATGAAAATAAATTTACAAGCAGCAGTGGGAAAATGACAGGAATATCAAATCTTTATTTTGCTTCAGGATTTGTTTGAGTTGTATTGGGTGGATGTGACAATGCAATATATGAGACAGTATTAAACTCAGTAAACTCACTCAAAAAAAGGATAAAATGCCTGCTCCTGGCAGATTGCATTTGTACATTTAAAAATAAATCTACTGAAGAGACAAGAGACAAAATCTAAAGGTATTTAATAATTTGTGGAAAAATCAGTATAAAGCAACATCTGATAAAACACTTGAAACATCCCCAATGAATTCTATACACAAGAAGAAAAACTATGAATGTAGAAAAATAATAGGCGACAAAAAAAAAAGGAATTCCCATCAGGAACAGAAAAAAAAAGAATTTGAAAGCCAAAAAGAGAACAATGATTCTGCATGAATTTTAAAAGGAAACATTTTGCTTGACAACTTTACTGAATTCTTCAATGAGGTTCAGAGAGAGTTATGAATTTGAAGTAATATGGCTAGATTTCCTTACGTTCTGTGATTTGTATTCGAGTTGGGAAGAACAGTAGAGTCTGCATAGTCAAAGGTCAATGTGCTGAATAGATTTCTTTGGCTTGGCTTCGCGGACGAAGATTTATGGAGGGGGTAAATGTCTACGTCAGCTGCAGGCTCGTTTGTGGCTGACAAGTCCGATGCGGGACAGGCAGACATGGTTGCAGCGGTTGCAGGGGAAAATTGGTTGGTTGGGGTTGGGTGTTGGGTTTTTCCTCCTTTGTCTTTTGTCAGTGAAGTGGGCTCTGCGGTCTTCTTCAAAGGAGGTTGCTGCCCACCAAACTGGGAGGCGCCAAGATGCACGGTTTGAGGCGATATCAGCCCACTGGCAGTGGTCAATGTGGCAGGCACCAAGAGATTTCTTTAGGCAGTCCTTGTACCTTTTCTTTGGTGCACCTCTGTCACGGTGGCCAGTGGAGAGCTCGCCATATAACACGATCTTGGGAAGGAGATGGTCCTCCATTCTGGAGATGTGACCCACCCAGCGCAGCTGGATCTTCAGCAGTGTGGACTCGATGCTGTCGACCTCTGCCATCTCGAGTACTTCGACGTTAGGGATGAAAGCGCTCCAATGAATGTTGAGGATGGAGCGGCAAAACTCTGCATGTCAAACTGCATGAGTTTTTCAAGCTTTGTTGGGACCAAGGAAAACTGCCTCAGGACCTTCGTGATGCCACCATCATCACACTGTACAAAAACAAAGGTGAGAAATCAGACTGCTCAAACTACAGGGGAATCACGCTGCTCTCCATTGAATAGATAACCTTGAAGTAAAACACTGAGGAGCTTTCCAGATGGGCAGAACATGTGAAGTGGGAATGGGTGACGGGAATATTGTTGGTGGTTTTCTTTAGTCATGATTGTGACTGGTGTTAACGTCAATTTGGGAGAAAAAAAATCAACACTTCAAGTAATCATAAGAAAGCATCAATAAATTAGAATATTAAGCATATAATTGAATTTCAAAACTGATAAACATGAACTTGGAAAAATATTAAGGATTATACATTAATTTCAAAATAACAAAACCAATTTCAACAAGGTATTTGATTGAAGGAATCAGGAAATATTACAAAACAAGATGGAATATATTTCAATAAAGTATTTGTAGAAGGAGACAATAGAAATTGTAAACTAAAAGATAGCTTCCACCAAATTTAAGGACAGGTTCTTCCTTGCTGCTATCGTACTCAAGTTTATTGTCATCTGATTGCACAAATACAACCCCACGAAACAGTGCACTATGGTTCTCGCTACAAAACACAAAGACACTCAACCAGACATAACACACATATAGACAAAGGAAACATGCAGAACAAGTATTCATGGAGGCAAATAAATAAATAAACATTGTTTAGTATCTGTGAAAGTCTCAGTTGCTTAATGTGAGCAGTTTTGTGGGAGTGTAATTTAAATATTATATCCAAAAATAAAGCAAACACTCACAAGTTTTAACATCCATAAAAGATGTCTGCCTTCCTTTATTTCGCTCTTGCAACCATTTTTAGCACTCTGCTTTCCTCTTCCCAGTATGCCCCTCACACCACTCACCTTGCCTCCCTATTGGATTATTCGCACGCATGTCATCAAAACTCCACACTCTGACCATGGGTGCGTTACCAACGGCGGCTGGCTCGCTCATGTATATCACTTCCCATGCACATCCCTCCAAATGAACACTCATGGCGCCAGGTCCCGGTAGTTATGTGTCAGTGACATTCCCCCCCAGCCTCTGAGTCATGTGAGGAGGCAACTGACCCGCTGCAAAGTGGTCTTGTGGGCTGAGTGACATTCCATTCTGATCTAGCCCTGTATAGCCAGGCAAGAGTTGTAGAATCTGACTGGCAGCGATTCAAATGTCAGCCATGTCGAAGTAAATGGGACATCTGTTTACACAGACTTTAAACAATTGATTGAAACAGAGTCAGCATTATAATTTCACCCATTCAAAAAATCTTTAGAATTTTATTCCATGACCTTATACGGTCTGTAGTTTACTGGCTGCAGTGGCCTGCGAACAGCGTTACGACGCACAAGCGTCAAGTGCATAGTAATAGAAAATATGCTCTCCTAAAATGACATTTGCGACCTTCTACAACCATGAAAATCCAACAGAAAAGGGCTTATAAACCCAAAATCCAGCGTAAGTGTTTGCTGGCTGTATGCCTGAATATGGGAATTATTTGCAGAAGTTAGAACGCATGACATGTTAGGATGTCTGCATTCTTGAGAAGTAGGTGGCGTGATGGGCCCAGAGGACCCCAAATTCATCAAGACAAATGGTTACTTAAACTAAAGTTACTTTTAATTTTCTTTAAACATAAAAACAGGATCAAACTTTAATTGATTACTATGAACTTAACTATAAACTAACTTAACCCCCATCTAATTCTAATCGCACGTGTACGTAATGTGTGTATAAGTTCAGAAAAGTTCTTTGATTCACAATCTAATCTCACTTCTAACTCCTCCAAGTTCACCAGTATCAGACAATTCTCATACAGTGCACAGAATGTAATAGTTATGAATCTTCACCAGGCTTTGGTGCTTGAAAGGTAATTGGTTACCATTCAGAAAGGTTCTTGTTGGTTTTCAGAGAGAGATTTGTTGCTCATTGGACAGACACACAAACTGATTCCTTCCAATCAGCCACTTCAGTGTCTTGCCGAAGAAAATTTCCCCATCAGTGTTTTCCAAATGATAACCTCTTTCTTTCAGATCATCACAGAGTTCCTTTTTTGTTTCCCTTATCTCAGGTGAAACATTATACAGCCAGCCATCTCCTCTTGTATGGAACACAAGGACCTTGAACAGGCTGAACTCAGAACTCACAACCCACCTTCAAAATGGGGTTTCAAACAAGCTTCCAAAAGCCACTGTAGAAAACCAGCACACTCTCTCTCTCTCTCTCTCTCTCTCTCTCTCTCTCTCTCTCTTTTTTTGAAGACTTTATTTAAAATTTTATAACATGAATACAATAAAAAAATTACATTTAAAGAAAAATAGAAAAAAAAATTAAAAAGGTACGATTACAATATTACATCAGAAAACTACACAAAATAACCCCCCCCCCCGTTAATTGTAACACAATATTAATAGTCTAACTTAAAATTAGTCCAACCCTCCCCCCAAAATAAAGAGTGAAGAGTTAATAAAATTGACAATATTATATATGAAAAAAATACCCACTTACAAAAAAGAGATAAAACTTAACCAAAAAAAATTCTAACAAAAAAAATGTCAATACTAAAATATCACACTTAAACATATATTTAAATCAAACTTAAATGCATATAATTAGCAAACAGAGTCCACTTTAACTTATAAAAAGACATCTTATCCTGAATTGAAAAAGATATCCTTTTCATAGTCAAACAAAATTTCATTTCCAAATACCACTTATCTAAAATTAGTATATTTCTATCTTTCCAAGTAAGTGCTATACATTTCTTAGCCACAACTAAAGCTAAATAAATAAATGAAACCTGATAATCCTCTAAACCTAAATCGATTAATGATTGCATGTTCCCTAATAAAAATATATCAGGATCTAATACAAGATGGATATTATATAAACTGTTAAAAACAGATTGAATACCTTTCCAAAACTGTTGCAATCGAACACAAAGCCAAACAGTATGCAAAAAAGTATTGGCCGTCTGATCACATCGAAAACAAGAATCCAACTTACTAAAACCAATTTTTTAAAATTTCTCCAGCGTTAAATATAGCTGATGAATAAAATTATAATTAATCATCGCTAGTCTAGCATTAATTAATTTCCGAATACTATTCTGACAAATTTCCATCCAAGCTTCTTCAGCTATTTTATGTCCTAAATCTTTTTCCCATTTCAACTTATCTTTATCCCAGTCTTTTTTTACTATCAATTTCTTGTAAAATACAATACAAATCAGATATATATCCTGTTTTTGGTATTGAAAGTACATATTCTTCAAAACTAGATTCAGGCAATAAAATCATATGTCGACTACATAACTGTTTTACAAAAGATCTTAATTGATAATATACAAATATTGAATTTGCACTAATACCATATTTCCTTTGTAATTCGTCAAAGGAACAAAAACAACCCTCAGAAAAACAATCAGATAAATTTTTTATTCCCTTCTTTTCCCATTGTTTCAAAGTGGCATTGGAGACCGTAAAAGGAACAAGTTGATTATTATATAATGGCAATCTTCCAGAATATATATTTTAAGTCCCAATTTTTTAAGTTTACTTGTCCATAAATTCAATAAATGTTTCAATATTGGCACATCATAAGTTCGTAATAAATTTTTATTCCATCGAAACAAAAACTCATGAGGAAATTTTTCTAAAATAACCGCCATTTCTATCTTTACCCAACTAGGTGGGTCGTCCATATTCATTAATGCACTAAGAAATTTGAATTGAGCTGCTTCATAATAATGGTGAAAATTCGGTAATCTTAAACCTCCAAATTGAAAATCCCACATCAATTTTCTCATTGCTACTCTCGGAAATTTTCCCTTCCATAAGAATTCTCTAATCACTTTATATAAATCCTTAAAAAAAACTTTTTTTTTAAATAAGGAATTGATTGAAACAAATATTGTATTCTAGGAAAAATATTCATTTTTATGGTATTTATCCTCCCTAATAAACCCAAAGGTAGATCCCTCCACCTAATCAAATCTAATTTAATCCTTTTTATTAAAGGAAAATAATTAATTGAATATAATTCTTGAAATTCCGTATTAACATTAATTCCTAAATATTTAATTTGTGTAGTCCACTTCAAATTTGTAATATTCTTATATACTGAATAATCACCTTTACAAATTGGTAAAATTTCACTTTTAGCCCAATTTACTTTGTAACCAGATAATTGGCCATAAATTTCTAAACATTCTTGAATTGCAGGTAAAGAAATATCCGGATCCACCAAATATAATAAAACATCATCAGCAAATAAATTAATTTTGTATTCCTCATTCAGAACTCTCATACCTTTAACATTTTCATTTTGACGTATTAATTGTGCTAAAGGTTCAATAACTATAGCAAATAAAGCAGGTGACAATGGACATCCTTGTCTAGTAGATCTTGTCAAACTAAAAGATTCTGAAATTTGGCCATTAACAGCAATTCTAGCCTTCGGGCTATTATATAAAGCCTTTATCAACCCAATGAATGAAGAACCAAAACAAAATTTCTCAAGTACTTTGAACAGAAACTTCCATTCCACTCTATCAAAAGCCTTTTCTGCACCCAATGAGACCACTATTGGATAATTCAACTGAAATTTAGATTTATTTATTAAGGTTATTAACCGTAAAATATTATCTGACGCATACCTGTTTTTTATAAATCCCGTTTGATCACCATGTATAATTTTAGGCAGATATTGAGCTAATCTATTAGCCATAATTTTAGCTAAAATTTTATAATCTACATTTAACAATGAAATTGGTCTATAAGAAGAAACCTGTAAAGGGTCTTTATTATTTTTTGGTATAACCGTAATTATTGCGTTAGAACAAGACTCAGGTAATTGAAAAGTATTGTAAGTGTGTTGTAATGCATCCTTATAAATAGAAGATACATCAGCGTAAAAACTTTATAAAACTCTATAGAAAACCCATCTTCACCAGGTGCCTTCCCATTCGGCATGTCTCTTATTGCCCTTTCTATTTCATCTTCTGTAAAATGTTTATCTAACTCTTGTCTGTCTTCTTGATTCAATTGTGGCAAGTTAATATTTTCTATTGCGTCTCCAGTTACATCTTTACATTCCGAAGTATACAATTGTTTATAGAAATTACAAAATTCCTCATTAATCTCCTTTTGATTAAAAGTAATACCTGATTTCTTTCTAATTGCTGGTATAATCCTAGATAATTGTTCCTTTTTTAATTGCCATGACAAAACTTTATGAGCTTTCTCACCCCATCCATAAAACTTATGCTTAGTTCGATTCATTAAACATTCAAACCGATATGTTTGTAATTCATTATATTTAAAATTTAAATTAGTTAACTGATTCTTTTGCATTTCGGTAGTATGTTTTTGAAATTCTTTTTCAGTAGCAGTTATCTTTTCCTCTAAGTCTTCAATCTCTTTAATTTTCTCCTTTTTTACTTTAGAGGCATAACTAATAATTTGGCCTCGCAAAAAACTTTCATTGCATCCCATAAAACAAAATGATTAGAAACAGAATTACAGTTAATACCAATAAAAATTTCAATTTGCTGTTTTAAAAAACTAATAAATTCTGGTTTTTGCAATAGCATAGTATTAAATCTCCATCTTGAAGCTTTCTGAACATCTTGTGAACTCAAATATTCTAATAATAATAGTGAATGATCTGAAACCAATCTAGCCTTATACTCCACAGATGTAACCCTATCCTGCAAATGTGCTGATATTAAAAAATAATCAATTCTAGAAAAAGAATTATGTCGCGAAGAATAAAAAGAAAAATCTTTCTCTGTAGGATTCACCAAATATCAATTAAATTCAAATCTGCCATCATATTAATCACTTGAATTGCCATCTTAGACTTCTTAATTACTCTTGGGTACTTATCCAATAAAGGCTCCAACACCACATTCAAATCTCCCCCAATCATCACATTAGAGTTCGATTGTCCAAGTAATAAAGACATATCCACAACAAAAGCTGTATCCTCAACATTAGGAGCATAAACATCAAGCAAAGTCCATGCCTCATTAAAGATTGTACAATTTAATTTTAATAATCTTCCACCATTTTTCTCTTCATTCTGTAACTGAAATGGTAGATTCTTATGTATCAAAATTGCCACACCTTTTGCCTTAGAATTAAATGAAGAATAAAAAAAAAACTTGCCCAACCCATTCACGTTTGAATTTCAAATGTTCCTTATCTGTTAAATGAGTTTCCTGTAAAAAAGCAACATCAACTTTTAATTTTTTTAAATAAGCAAGTACTTTCTTACGCTTAATAGGATTATTTAAACCCTGAACATTAAGAGAAACAAACTTCAATTTAGACATTTCTTACACTCAATAAAACACAACAAGAAACAAACAAAAAAAAGAAAAAAAGAGAAAAAAAAGAAAAAAAACCCTTAATTCCCCTTTGAAATTACAACCAAAAACTAAAAAAAATAAAAAAAGTTATATATTAAAAAAAATATTATTTAAAAAATATAATAAAAAAAAGCTTCACTCCCTAACCCAAAAATTAAAAAGAAACAAAAAAACAGGTCGGAGGTCACAATTACCTCCTCCTGTTTAAACCGCCTAATGCGGTAACTCCACCAAAATATTGGGTGTGAGATAACTCACACGCAGCTGATGACTTCTGGAAATTGGTGCCCACCCAGTTCCCTCTCCCAACTCCCATCACTATTTAAAATCTTCTCAACAAAAAAATAATATATATTTTTTAAAATATTTTTTTAATCAACTTTGCCATTGCGACCACCATTTCTTCCATTTCTTCCAGAAATCAGATTCCCTTCTTGCAGCTCTGCCCTCTTTGGAGACCGTGGAGGACTACGTCGTTCCTGGAATTGCGTAATTGGTAAAGACTGAGCAAAATCCATAGCTTCTTTAGGATTATTAAAGAACTTTGGTTGATATCCATCCTGAAAAATCTTCAGTACCGCAGGGTATCTAAATGTTGCCTTATATCCTTTTTTCCACAATAATTCTTTCACAGAATTAAATTCACGTCGTTGAAACATAATTTCCTGACTCAAATCCGGATAGAAGAAAACACGATTACTCTGAACCATCAAAGGAAATCTGTTTTGCTGTGCATTTCTAATAGCCATACGTAAAATAGTCTCTCTATCACAGTAATTTAAACAGCGAACCAGAACAGGTCTTGGATTCTGTCCTGAAAAAGGTCTCCTTCTCAAAGCTCTATGAGCCCGTTCCAATATTAAACCTTCAGGAAACTTATCTTGTCCCAACACTTGTGGAAACCATTCAGTAAAAAATTTTTCTTGGATCTGGCCATTCTATGCCTTCTGGCAAGCCGACAATTTTCACATTATTCCGTCTAGATTGGTTCTCCAAATAATCAACCTTTTTTGCTAAATTTTTATTCTGAATCTGTAGCGTTTCAATTGTTTTATTCACATCTTGCAATTGATCTTGTACATCAGATAATCCTTGATCACACATCTCAAGTCTTTCAATAGTTTCGACTTTAAAAGCTCCATAATCAGCCATCTGTTGAGTATTGACATCCACCAATGCATTAATCTTAGAAATAAGATTATTCATAGAATCACCTAAATGCATCATTGAAGAAGATATCTTATGTTCAAGACTCTTAAAAAGTATATCAACATCAGTAGATCCAGACATGGTGGGATCCTGCTGTTCTTGTGGAATCAGAGGACCTTCTATCCCTTCTTTTAATTTAGTAGCTTTTCTTGCAGTTTGACTCCGTGTAAGAGCCCCTGCCACAGACCCCCCAGAAGTATCAGGAGGCTGATGATCAGGGTTATCTTTGATCCAAACCTCCTTTAAAAGCTTCGTTAAGTCAGTATCTGGAAGAGCTGTTATAACTGATGGTATAGCAGTCAAATAACAACTCTTTAACTCTCCAACTGGTGGCGCCCCAGCTAATTCAGCAGTCAAAGTCTCAGTAACAGTAGACGTTGTTTGAAATACTGGCATCCGGCCAGCCCTTTGTTCTAAAGGCAGCTGAAAACGACCTTCAGAAAGACTTACGGAATCAGAGCGGAGCTCCAAGGCCGAATTCTTCGCTTGTTTTCCTGGATCCATTTCACACTGAGTCGTGGCTTTTTGTAAACAAGCAGGCTCAGATAATTTCAGAAAATATAATTTTTTAACAATCTGTTGATGTTTCCTTTTACTTTTTTTTAACAAATGTACCATTAGGTATTAATTCAACACCTCATACTATTTATAAACCTTTAAAAAAAGTTTTAATGGGCACTTAAAGACAAAACAATAAGTTAGAGTCAGGAGAGGACTGGAAGCCACGTCTGTTCCTTATGCCATCTTGCCATGCCCCCCCCCCCCCCTCTCTCTCTCTCTCTATCTCTCTCTGTCACACTTAGAGAAAAACTTGTTTGACTCTCTTTACTTGTAAAACCACATGACCTTCCTAAAACAGCACACTCCACCAAAATAGCTAACTCCCAAAATCAACTCATGAGAGATCTTATCAGCTTCCTGAGATGGGCTCTTCCATTTGTACCTCATTGTGAAAATTTCCAGCACAGGAGTCTATTATCTTTGCAGACTTTTGTAGGCATCACCTTATGCACAACTCTTGCATCTTAAAATGTGAACTGTTTTGAAGTGTTTGTATCTTTTTGTGACCTAACTAAAACCCTACAATCTATCTTCGAAAAGCATATCTATACATAATATAAAATATAACATAATCGGTCACAGTAGGACCACAGAGACCTCTGCACCGGAATCCACCAGAGATTGTGCCCGAGAGATTGTCTTTGAGGAATAGATGGCAGCTGACATGCTCTTCAGCTGTAGTCACCTCTACTGCTTGTTATCTTCATTTCCTGGGTGCCATTTATAGAAGTTGCAATGTGGTTGGCACATCCAAGCCATAGCACCAAATGTCCAGTGTCTCCAACAAATACATTGTCGGTCGCCTCTACCGAGTAAACTAAATTTAGTCTTTAGGCTTGTAATCTTAAGAGAGGAGAAATGGGCCTCGAGGATCAGAATCAGAATCAGGATCAGGATTTATTGTCCTGAACAAGTCTTGAAATTCAGTGTTTTGCGGCAGTGTCCTAGTGCTAAAATTCATATTGTCACCATCTTATGATATTACTATAAAAAATAATATAAAATAAAATAAAAATAACACTAATAGGGCACAAAAAGTAAGGCAGTGTCTTTGGTTCATTGATTATTCAAGAATCTGATGGCAGTGGGGAAGAAGCTGTCCTTTTGCTGTTGAGTGCTTGTCTTTAGGCTCCTGTAACTTTTCCCTGATGGTAGCTGAGTAAAGAGGGAATGGCCTAGGTGTGGATAGAGGATAGAGGGTGCTATTTTAAGACACTACCTCATTTAGATGTCCTCAATGGAGTGAAGTCTGGTACCTGGGATGTTGCAGGCCGAGTTAACAACCCTCGAGAGATTATTCTTGTCTTGAGAGTTGGCACCTCCATACCAGGTAGTGATGCAACCAGCCAGAATGCTCCGCATGGTATTCCTGCAGATGTATACGAGAGTCTTCGGTGACAAACCAAACCTTCTCAGACATCTCACAAAGTATAGCTGCTGCCGAAGGGTTGATGTTGTCACACCATTCAACGAGCTCATCGATCTCCCTCCTGGACGCCTCCTCATCGCCATTTATGATTCTGCCGACAACTGTGGTGTCATCGGCAAACTTGGAGATGGCCTGGGAATTGTGCCTGACCACACAGTCGTGGTTGTATAACGAGTAGCATCCTTGGGGTGGACCTGCGTCGATGATCATTGAGGAGGAGATGTTGTTTCCAATTCACGGTGATTGTGTTCTTCCAATGAGAAAGTCAAGGATACAGTTGCAGAGAGGTCTAGAGTATGTAGCTTCATGACCAGCACTGAGGGAGTAATGGTATTGAAGGCTGAGCTATAGTCGATGAAGAGCAGCCGTGTGTATGAATTGTTGTTCTCAAGGATGGAGAACCAAGTGTGAATATTGTTCATAAAAAGATTGGTAACTTCCAGTTTGACCTTTCCAACTGCTCTCCTGCAACCAGTTTATCCTCATTCCTATCCATTATCACCAGAAAAATTGGGAACAAGCAGAGCCACAACTTGTTGAAGTGTATATAAAAAAGAACAAACACTCACAAGTCTTAGCCTGTATAAAAAGGGTGTCTGCCTTCCTTTATTTCACTCTTCCAACCATTTTTAACAGGCTCCTTTCCTCCCTCCAGCATGTCCCTCTTGCCACTCACTTTGCCTCCCTCTTGGCTTATTCATATGCGCGTTATTGGAATTTCCTGGCTCTGTTCGCCTGTGCGTGTTACCAATGGAGGCCGACCGCACATTACCAATGGCAGCCAACTTGCACATGCACCCACCTCAAAATATGCATCACTCAAAACGTACACTCATGGCACTAGGTCCAGGAAGCTGAGCGATGGACATTCAGCATACTTGTGCCCATGGGAAGAAGCTGTTCCTCATACTCCCGTATCTTTTCCCGATGGGAGCAGCTGAAAGTTGCTGTGTGTGGGGAGGAAGAGGTCCTCAGTGATTTGGTGCACCCTCTTTAGACAATGATTCCAGTAGATCACATTGTTTGGGGGAGAGTGAGACACCAGTGATCCTCTCTGCTCTTCTTATGGTCTTGTGGATTGTCCTCTGATTCATTTCTCTGCAGCAATTGCACCACACTGTGACACAGAGAAGTGCCAGTTGATGAAGTAGGCAAAGACGATGTGGTCAAACAATAATCATGGCTTTTATTAGCAGAAATTCACGGTACAATAATGAAAGACAATAGATGCATATATAGTTATACCCAAGGGGAGTGTTTGTAACAGTAATGCACAGCCAATATTAGTACAGCAAGGCTCGCCAGAGGGGAGACAGACAGCTTGGCAGACATTCACCACACACAGCCAACCAGGAGCTCCTGTAGGAGGTTGACATAATGGTGGTCAGTAGACTTGCCAGCTTCAGTCTTCTCAGGAAGTGCAGTCACTGTTGCACCTTCCTGACAAGTGAAAACATGTTGTGTGTCCATGATCGGACACTAGTTAAGTGAAATCCAAGAAACATGGTACTCTCCACTCTCTCCACAACAGTGTTGGTTGTGTGTAGTAGAGGATGGTCACTTCAGGACCTCCTGAAGTTGACAATCATTTCCTTCATCTTGTTCACGTGGAAACTCAGGTTGTTACTCTTACACCACATGGCAAAGTTTTTCACCTCTTCTCTGTAAGGTGACTCATATTGTTGCTGATGAGGCCAACTACTGTTGCATCATCTGCAAACTTGATGACGCGGTTGGATCTGGATCATGGGTCAGTAGCGTGAACAGGAGTGGACTGACCAGTGCTCAGCATAATGGTGCTCGATGTTCAGCTACTGACCCAGGTAGATGGTGGTCTTTCCATTAGGAAGTCCAGACTCCATTTACAGAGAGGACGGTTGAGTTCTTGTGAGGACAGCGTCTCTACCAGCCTTTGGGAATGATCATATTAAATGCCGAGCTGAAGTTGACGAACAGCAGTCTGTTGTATGAGGCATCATTCCCCAAGTGGGTCAAGACAGAGTGAAGGGTCTATAGTATCATCTGTGGAATTGTTTCTTCTATAGTCGAATTGAAATGGATCCAGTATCTCTGGGAAGTGTGCTATGATGCGTTCCATCACCAGACATTTGAAGCATTTCATAATGGTGGAGGTCAGTGCCACAGGGATGTAGTCACTGAGGCCTGTTATTATTGCCCTCTTGGGTATTGGGATGATGGTGACTGTCTTAAACCCTGCAGGAACAATGGACTGCTGTGGTGAGGTATTGAAAATATCTGTAAACTCCTCCATCAATTTGACTGAGTTGTCCTTCAGTACCAGACCAGGTTTGTTGTCTTGTTCCACCACCTTGTGATAGGGTTCACCTTACATTGGCTGCACCAATGCAGGGGGTCTATTCATCAGGGGGACACAAAGCTTTCTTGGGCATCATCCTGTTCTTCTCATCAAACCGTACATAGAAGATCTTCCACCTGCCCAGAATAGAGGCGCCGTTGTTTTTAACTCACAATGTCTTATGATCAGTTATATTCTTGATCCCTTTCCACAGCTGTCTGCGGATCTTCTGTGCCTATTAACAAAGTAATGTTGTCCTTGCTCTCTTCTCACTGATCCATGTTGTAACTCTGAACTTGGCACAATGTTTTATTTGTAGCACTTATGTTTGGGAAGATTGGGTGGATAGCTAGCAAAACAAAATTGTCCATGTTTCTCAGTACGCATGACAATAAACTTGAAATGGAACTTGAGATACTAGAATCTAGAAAAATGGTTTTCAAACTGCTCCCCTAAATTGACATTCCACTTTAAGCAATCCCTATGCTATAAGTGCTCTGTGATTAGTAAGGGACTACTTAAAGTGGCATGTGAGTGGAAAGAAAAAGGTTGAAAACTATTGTTTTAATTGTACCTAACTGAGTCATTATGTGCAGGGTTTCATAACTCCAATGGAAACAGGCCAATGACAATTTTTCTCAGGCAAAATATTTCAGCAACAATTGGGTCTAGAGCAATGATTCTCAACCTTCCCTTCCCACTCATGTAACACCTTAAGTAATCCCTTACTAATCACAGAGCACTTAGGGCATAGGAATTGCTTAAGTTGGCATGTGAGTTGGGGGTGGGGGGTGCAGTTTGAAAACCACTACTCTTGAGCAAGAAACAAAATTCAGCAATTCAGGCAACATCCATGGAAGGATATTGAAAAGTGGGCATTTTGTGTCAAAGCCCTGCTACAGGACTGAGAAAGTAACGGAAAGACAGCCTGTCTTCCAATTAGACTGCCGTTGAAAGATGGGAATTAACTGCCTTTTAACCACTTCACTTACCAGTGTGAATGCAATGAATGTGGGATGGGGGGGTCATTTTCATCCTAGTAATTACCCAGAAAGGTAGGTAGTCTGGAAAATCAACCAACTGAAAAACCTCACAAAGATAAGCGTATACAGAGCCGTTGTCATACCCACATTCCTGTTCGGCTCCGAATCATGGGTCCTCTACCGGCATCACCTACGGCTCCTAGAACGCTTCCACCAGCGTTGTCTCCGCTCCATCATCAACATTCATTGGAGCGACTTCATCCCTAACATCGAAGTACTCGAGATGGCAGAGGCTGACAGCATCGAGTCCACGCTGCTGAAGATCCAGCTGCGCTGGGTGGGTCACGTCTCCAGAATGGAGGACCATCGCCTTCCCAAGATCGTGCTATATGGCGAGCTCTCCACTGGCCACCATGACAGAGGTGCACCAAAGAAGAGGTACAAGGACTGCCTAAAGAAATCTCTTGGTGCCTGCCACATTGACCACCGCCAGTGGGCTGATCTCGCCTTAAACCGTACATCTTGGCGCCTCACAGTTTGGCAGGCAGCAACCTCCTTTGAAGAAGACCGCAGAGCCCACCTCACTGACAAAAGACAAAGGAGGAAAAACCCAACACCCAACCCCAACCCACCAATTTTCCCCTGCAACCGCTGCAACCATGTCTGCCTGTCCCGCATCGGACTTGTCAGCCACAAATGAGCCTGCAGCTGACGTGGACATTTACCCCCTCCATAAATCTTCGTCCGCGAAGCCAAGCCAAAGAAGAAAGAAGGTAGTTTCAGAACTAATGCCTTTCTTGGTTCAGTGTGGATGACCTGACCAGGATTTAAACACAGGTTGTTCACATGCCAATTAAGTAAGATCTCTATGTAAAAAGGGTATTCAAGAGAGGTAAATGGATTAGTGGCTCAAGCAGGAGTGAAGGATGATGTACATCTGGAGCCAGATGGAGTGCAGCTTGGAGACGGTGATAGATGGAAGCAGACAACGAAAATAAAAAGGGCCTGGGCAGAAGTAGGTGGGATGGTGTAGTGGAGGCTGAAGTTAGGTACAGCTGCTCAAGGAAGGAATTTGGTGGAACCATAGGAGGGATGAATAATATAGCCTACTGGGAACAGAGGAAGGGGATATAACCATATAACAGCTTATGGCATGGAAATAGGCCATCTCAGCCCTACATGTCCACGCTGGTTCACTCAAACATCTCCGCTAGCTCCCCCTGCCTATTCTCCACCCATAACCCTCTAACCACCTCTTATCCATGTATATATCCAGCCTCCTCTATTTCCTCTGGAAGATTATTCCATTCAGCCACCACTCTCTGAGTGAAGAAGCATCCTCTAATGTTTCTCCTAAAATTTTGCCCCCTTACCCTCAACTTATGTCATCTTGTTTCAACCTCCCCTGCTCTCAGGAAGCTGGTGAAATGGAAAGGCTCTGGGTAACAGGGGCTGGTGGAATAAGGGTAAGTAGGCTGGAAGAGAAGGAAAGCAAAATTGGAAAATTAATAACAAGCGTGAAACACGAAAGTCTGCAGATGCTGTGAAGCAGTAAAAATACACTGAAATGCTGGAGAAACTCAGCCGGTCTTTGCAATGTCGATAGGAGACAAAGATATATTGCTGAAGTTTTGGCCTGAGCCATCTTGAAGAAATATAACAAGTTCCCACTGACTCCTCCCCTCTCTTTAATAAAATCTGTTTTACCTTCCTGAAACAAGATTTCAACCTGAAATTTCAACTGTCTATTCCTCTCCATGATTGATGCCTAATGCATTGATTTTGCATTTTTTTTTCTTCTTCTTCTCAACAATCGGGTTTATTGCTGATTAAATTGGATTGAAAAGTTATGCTAAACATTCTGAAGCCACATTCATAGCTACCGTGTTGCTGGCGAGGATATTGTTCTTGAAAAGGCATGATGAGCAACATTTTAGAAAGGAGAAAAAGAACTGCTCCCACTAACCATCAGAGATTCTCATATTCATTAAACAATATTTATTTATTTATGTGTATGTATTAATACATGTGACACACAAGCATTGTTTGTTTGTAACATAATGTACAATATATACAATAAACTGGTTATGTCTGGTTTGCGTGTCTACATGCTTTGATTCAAGGACAGGCGTATGCTGTTTTGTCGGGTTATACTTGTACAATCAGATGATATTGAACTTGACTGCAGTTCCTCTGGTGAAGGTCCTAACAAATAAGATGTGAACAAAATTTGTTGGCACTTTTAAAAAATGGGTTCAATATCCACTCCAGAGGCAGAACTGAAGTACGAGGCTCACATTCCTGTGCATGCCAAGGAAGAGCTACACCCTCAGAGATAAGGATTAAATTGAAGCCTGACTCCCTTTTGAGATGGATGTTAAATATGTTTTGAATATTTATCCCATCTGACCATCAGAGAAGATGAAGTAGTTGTGATTCTTGGAGACTATATGTGAGAGCAGCTGCTGTAATTTAACAATAACTGTTCAGTAGATTAGCAATTTAATATTCTTTAAGGATTGTTTTCATCTAATGAAAGAAAGAAAAACATCTAAATTCTATTCTAAAGCATTTAACGGATAAGAAAGTGCTTGACTCAAGTGTATTGTATTGTTATGGAACAAATGGTCAATTTACGGAGTGGAAGGTCTCAAAAATGATTTAGATTGGAAAATGATCTCCAATTGTTCACCTAAATGAATCAAGTAATTGCATCACTCCTTTGTATTTTGACTCCAAATTTCGATGGAATTTAATGTCAAAGTCCAACAATCAGACAACCCTATAGAATACTTGTTTCCCTGGATGAATATCTACCATTTTCTTTTAGTGATATTGCTGGAGGGAGAAATGTTCACTAATCAAAATTGATTTGCCTTTGAGGAAAAGTTTTTAAAGTATTGTTGTTAGTGAAAAACAAAGTACTCATAAATTTCTTTTGAATTTCTTCTTTGTATTAATGTGCTAGGCAATTTGAGTCGTTCTTTCTTCTGACCTGCTGGAACATCAATTTAAACGCGCTGTTCACTTGTGATCAATATACCTCCATGTTTTTCAAGAAATACGATGAAACTCAATGAGCTGATGCTTTTGTGACTATTTCTGTTGATTTCTCATGATATGGCAGGAAATAGTTGCTTCTGTTCATCAGTACAATACAAAATTATTTATAAGAGACGACTGATATGTTGATAATGATCGTCAACTGGCTTCACACACCCACTCACTATGGTTATATCCAATGTTGCCTTTTTCACATAAATATCTCTATCGATTCTAAACTAATATGCCCCCTATCTATCTGCCCAATCATGTTTTTTCTTGTTATTTTTATTTTAACAGTACAGCACAGTACAAGGCCCTTCCGGCCAACAAAACCCATGTTATTTAACTACATCCAATTAAACTAACAAACTCATACATTTTTTGAGGGTGGGAGGAATGTAGAGCCACTAATGGAAACCCACACAGATCAGCTGGCAAATTTCTACAGATGTGTGGTGGAAAATATGTTCACAGTCTGGTTTGGGGACACCAATAACCCCCTAGCATAAAGCTCTGCAAAGACATTACAGGAAAAAAAAACCCTCCCCATCATCTAGAATATCCATGGGGAACGCTGCCCGTAGCAGTAGCAATCGTCAAGGATCCGCATCATCCATCTCTGTTCTCGCTGCTACCATCTGGAAAGAGGTGCAGGTGTCACAAGACTCTCACCTCCAAGTTCAGTAACAGCTGCTACCCCTCCATCATCAGACTCCTCAACCACAAATTCTATCAGGGCCTCATTTAAGGGCTCTTACTTTTGCAATTTATTGATTTTTCTCTCTGTATTGCACAATTATTTACATTTTATTATTTGTTTACATATGTACATCATGTACAGTGTTTATTTTACACGTTCAATAAGTGGTAATTCTGCCTGGCCTGCAGATAAAAGAATCTCAGGTTTATACGTGATGTCATGGATGTACTTTGACAATAAATCTGAAATCTGAGTAACAAACTCCCACAGTCCTTTGCAAGGATCCAATCCTAACACACCTTACTTTTAAGATGCATCTGAATTAAAAGGCCAGATTTTCACTGACCCAACCCAATGCGTTACAGATCCTAATCTTGAACGCAACATTTTCAAAGAAACAAGTGCTGGTCTCCTGCTCCAAATTCTCCAACTATGAGGCTTTCAATACCCTCCGTCGCCACCCTATCAAGCAGAGTGCACACCTACAATTTTCTGCAGAGCTCCAGTGTATGAAGCTTTCACTTGTTCATTTACAAACTCGTACATTTTTGGAGGGTGGGAGAAATCCAGAGCCACTAAAGAAAGCCCATGCAGGTCACGGGGAGAATGTACAAATCTCCTTGCAGCCAGCGCGAGATTGGAACCCAGGCCACTGGTGATGTAACTCTATTGTCACTGGGCTAGATGACTTGCAGTAAAAGCGAAAATTCTCACTTCAATTGCAGCATTCACCCAGGAAAAAGAAAGACATTATTCAAAATATAAGATAGACAGTAAACACGGATTCAGAGTGATTTCTTCGTGTAATACTGTCTTGGGTAAACTTATACCTCTCATTTTGTTCATTTAGATTGGTCACAGTGTTTGAGCTACCGAAAGAAAATAGACACACACACCGAGAGCAGTTCAGTTTATACAAATGTTTATTACTAATTCAAAAGCTGATTTCACACTACAATATGCAAGCCCTTCCCAACTATACTTATAAACGCTTGGACTGGTCCCAACTGCCGAAGCGAGGAAACGACTGCACACTTGTAGTAGGTTGTCAGGGCGCTGGTAGCAGCTTCTCCACCTCCCCCGACCGGGACGTTGCTCGGACTCTGGCTGTTCTTCCTTCTTGACAAGGGGTGTTCCCACCCCTCGGAGAGTCTAAACTTCAGCAGCAGGACCACAGGCTTATATACCCCAAAAACAATTAATCATGCGCCTACTCCTTCTAATATTTGTCAGTCAAAATCAAAACTGAACATTACATTCTACAATTTAGAAGATTAATTATTCTGGAACCAGGATGTTATAACTTCCTGGTTTATCTCGTAGATACAAAGACTTATTAAAACTTCTCGAGCAAGACAGGTTGTGACCAATTCGTCAATTTCAGAGTGTTGCATTTGACAACTGCTTTCCCTGGGCCTCACAGTGGAATTCCATTTCAAAGTGTATCTTCAGATAAGTCCCCATGGCTGAGTTGAATTACATCTGCTAGTTCTGAAAGTAAGGTGACCTGCGTGTGGACCCAGTGTCGTCAAAAAGCATCTGGGTACATGGTTTTAATCCTCCATTACATTCCACCCCTTGGTCACAATCTGTCATTTGCGAGGCCTAACCAGTATTTGAGTACAGAGGGAGCGAAAGAAGAGAAATCAAAACAACAATTACAAAGATAAGCAATGATGCGAGCAACCAACGGAGGATAGTGTGGCCCACTCCCCCAAATGTAGCAGTTAGCCATGAGAAAGGATTCCAACCAAGGCTCAAATTATCCTTGTTGGCCACAATACCCAGATACTGGAGCTCACGAACAGATTTTGAAACATGCTGAACAATAACATATTTATATAAGCTGCACTTGAGGCTGGTGACCGAGGACTTCCTTGGTGTAATGCATCGGACCGTGTTTCCCACGGGGAACTCCCTTGGAACGTCCTCGACATTACAAATCCAATTGCTGGCATCAAAGCAGCTGTTAAGCCAGATCACCAGGAGTGTAAAATGGAGAACCTGGAACAAAGAAGCCTGACACATGTCACTCACGATACCATAAGCGTTCAGTGTTTAAACAGACTAAATCATCCTGTCCCTCAATAGCTACCCACCGAGTGTTACCCTGGGCAGGTGTCACTATTTCCCCTTTTACAGGAGGCCCACTACCTGGTGGTGCCACCCATACCTTTTGTCCAACATTCTCTAGTTCGGGGATGGGGGGCAATGACTGTTATTCCTCTGGAATAGGCAGTAATTCAGGAGCGTGAAGAAGTCGGTGGAAAGGTGTACCTCCTTTTAAAGGGCGATGATTCAAATTGTCGACTGCCTGCTGCAGCACATGGCACCATCCCTTCTGGGTCCCCAGTGATGTTAACAAATGAATTTGTTCCTTCAGTAAGCCGTTCATTTGTTCAACTAACCCGGCAGCCTGCGGGTAATAAGGAATATGGTGGACCCATAAAATACCGTTGTCATTTGCCCAATCACAGATTGCTTTCCCGGAGAAGTGCGAGCCATTATCAGAGTGAATCTCCTCTGGAACATCATAACGATAAATCAAATGGTTTTGTCCTTGGATAGTGCTAGCTTGGTCAGCCGTCTTGGTGGGAAAAGTAAAAACCAGGCCCGAAAAGGTGTCAACCATTACTAGGACGTAATATTTACCCATGCAGTCTAGCATGGGGCCTATGTAATCAATTTGCCAGACCGCAGCTGAATGAGCACCCCGTTTTATTCGGCCATGCGGACCAGGTGGAACGGTATGGAACTTCACAAGCCGACATTCTGGGCATGTACGTACGTTCATGCGGACATCATCCTGATGGACGGATAAAGCATGTGTACGGGACCACATAGCTGATCCCTTCTCCCCCAAATGACCACTCTGTTCATGTGCCCATTGAGCCAGGGGGACGGTATCAGCACAGCTGATAGTGGCAAGCTGATCTGCTACTGCATTATGTTGAGCCATGTTAGTCGCCATATTGGTATGGGCATCAACGTGATAAACGGTTATCTCACGATGGTGGGAAGCATCCCACAACAGCTGCCACAACTCTTTGCCCCATACTGGGCGGTCATGTATCATCCAGTTGTTCTTTTGCAAATCAGGCATCCATACCACAAGTCCATTAGCCAAAGCCCAGGAATCAGTAAACAGGCGAAGAGGGTGATCATGGGGATCTAGTGGTAAAGTGACTGCCTTCAACTCATCATACTGACTGGAGCCACCATCCCCCTCCTCCGATAACTGAGTTCCTGACCTGGGATGGTAAGCCACCTGTTCGTGTACGTGGCCCACCCCTTCAGGCCCTCTGGTCGCATGACTCTGAATATACCACTTCCATTTAACAATAGAAGACTGCTGAGCCCGCCCGATCTTTAGATTAGCATCATTAGCCAGGACCCAATTCATTATAGGAAGTGCAGGTCGCAATTGAACATCTGCATCACCTGTCATTCTTTCAGTCTCTAGCAGGGCCCAGTAACAGGCTAGGAACTGTTGTTCAAAAACAGAATAACGAGCGGCAGCCTCGGGCATGGTACGTGACCAGAATCCCAGCGGGACTCGGCGACCCTCTTGTTTCTGCCAGAGGCTCCAGGAGGCCACATCATCAATATAATGGTGAATTGAGAGGGAAGGCGATACTGGAAGGTGGGTGAAGGTATACTGGCGCCCCTTCCAGGTAAAGGCGAACTGATCCTGTGAGTCCTCAGCTATAAGAATACTGAAGAAGGCGTTAGCGAGATCAATGACAGCATACCATGTTCCTGAGTTCCCAGTAGCAATGTTTTCAATAAGGGTGACAATGTCCGGAACTGCTGAAGCAAGTGGTGGGGCATGTTTGTTCAAAAATCGATAATCAACTGTCATTCTCCAGGAGCCGTCCGGCTTCTGGACTGGCCAAACAGGGCTATTAAAGGGCGACGTTGCGGGCCTCACTACCCCTTCTTCTTGCAGAGCATCGATGGTGGCAGTAATCTCTTCCTGCCCCCCAGGGAGACGATATTGTGGAATGCACACTGGTTTCATGGGGGCTGGCACCATCACAGGATCCCACTTAGCCTGACCCACTACTAGTTTTTTTGTAATAGTTCGAATTCCAAATTCAAATCCCCCTTGGCTAATATTAAGGGCCATACCGGCCAACATATTAATACCCAGGATACACTCGTCAGTAGCAGCCACCAGGGCATGTAACCAGACAGGGGAAGGGCTATCACCCACCATGGCACAGACTTTTATTTCCTTTGCCAGGGTGACCGCTCCTCCCAACCCCTCTATTCGAAAGGCCGGTCCAGTCCAGAGGTCGGGATTACCAGGAATCACCGAGTGCTCTGCACCGGTGTCGACCAAAGCCAAGTATTGGCGATCATTACCCCCACCCCAGTGGATTGTTAACGGTATGTAGGGCTGCGGATCCCCGTGTGTGCGCCGTGTCTCGATGGGGTAGACACGGGAATCCTGCCCACACCTTCAGGCTTCAGAAGGGTTCGGGGGCTTCCAGGACCACATGCTATTGTTATCTTTAAGAGCCTGTTTAACCCATTGTTTTACCTCATCATGAATAACTGAAGCAGGAGAAGCCAGCTCGATAGAAGCAGCAGTGGGAGCAGAAAGCACAGCTGGGCCAGGAGGACTCAGCAGCTGGGGATGATGTTCCCCTGCTTTTTGCCTAAATCGATCTCCAATGGCAGCCAGCTCTTTTACAGAGAAATCACGGATCATTGACTCCTTCCGACCCCTGTTCCCACTTTGGCTCACAGGGTCCTCCACCCAGTCTAGGGGAGGAGGTGGAGGCCATCCAACAGAGGGAGTAGGCCATAGAGCATAATCAGGGGTTTGGGTATTTTCCCCTGGGTCCACATGGGAAACCGGGGTATCTATCCCTTCCATCTCTACCCTTACATCATCCCCCCTTCTGTCTGTTTGGGAAATCTGCTGCCTTATAGGGCGGGCGTGAACAGCAGATGGAGAGGGTAGTATGTTAGACACATGCTGAGGAGTATCTGCATTATTACCATTGTCATTCCAGATATTCCCATCCCAATCCTCAATTACATCAGGATCGTCACCATTCCTTATCATGGCATGATTACGATATGGATTGGGTTCTACTTCATGCCTTTCCTTATCTGCACAGAGCTGCTGCCGGAGTTTAATATTACGGCAAATCATTTGGACATGCTTATCTTCCCATTCTTTGGCTCTGTCCTGACTGGTGCGAACAATCTCGCTCATCATGGAACAGCATTGTCGCAGGACTTCTAGCTCCTCCTCTAATTGCTTTCTTTTGCACTGAGATTCTACTTCTCTTTGAATTAATTCTGCTTCACGCTGAACGGAGTGGCGTAATGCTGTGGCCAGCAGCCAAAAACCATTCGTTAGCGTTCCCTTTTTATCAGGAAATTTACTTTCTCGAAGGAGAGTGGCAACCCGCTCTCCCAGAGGTGCACTTGATGAGTCTAACTTCTCATCCCAACTAATGGGTGGTCCCAACAAAGACAGGGTATTGGCCAACATGCCAAACCCATCGTCTTTGGAAGTCCATCCAGGAATCAAGAACTGCTCAGGGCTCACCTGTTTCTTTCGGCGAAACATCTTGAGACCAATCCTGCTCGCAGCGCCAATTGTCTTGGGTAAACTTATACCTCTCATTTTGTTCATTTAGATTGGTCACAGTGTTTGAGCTACCGAAAGAAAATAGACACACACACCGAGAGCAGTTCAGTTTATACAAATGTTTATTACTAATTCAAAAGCTGATTTCACACTACAATATGCAAGCCCTTCCCAACTATACTTATCAACGCTTGGACTGGTCCCAACTGCCGAAGCGAGGCAACGACTGCACACTTGTAGTAGGTTGTCAGGGCGCTGGTAGCAGCTTCTCCACCTCCCCCGACCGGGACGTTGCTCGGACTCTGGCTGTTCTTCCTTCTTGACAAGGGGTGTTCCCACCCCTCGGAGAGTCTAAACTTCAGCAGCAGGACCACAGGCTTATATACCCCAAAAACAATTAATCATGCGCCTACTCCTTCTAATATTTGTCAGTCAAAATCAAAACTGAACATTACATTCTACAATTTAGAAGATTAATTATTCTGGAACCAGGATATTATAACTTCCTGGTTTATCTCGTAGATACAAAGACTTATTAAAACTTCTCGAGCAAGACAGGTTGTGACCAATTCGTCAATTTCAGAGTGTTGCATTTGACAACTGCTTTCCCTGGGCCTCACAGTGGAATTCCATTTCAAAGTGTATCTTCAGATAAGTCCCCATGGCTGAGTTTAATTACATCTGCTAGTTCTGAAAGTAAGGTGACCTGCGTGTGGACCCAGTGTCGTCAGTTCCACATAAGCAAAAAGCATCTGGGTACATGGTTTTAATCCTCCATTACAAATACCAGAAACTTGATTCACCATTCACCAATTAATTCTTCAAGGATAACCCTACCAAACTAGAATTATAAAGATTACTGAAACAATGCCATTGTGCTAGCAGCTGGCATCATAACATTGAAGCAAAAAAGCTGGAATCTTGAGCATGCTGGAGGAGCTCAGCAGACCACATCCATGGGTAGAAATGACATCATCATATTGTCTGCAGAGCAAAAAAAATATGGAAAAAGTTCTCAGAACCTCCCAGAAAAAAAGAAACATTTATTTTATTATTTTACCCGCTTTACCTGTTTAACCCCTTGGGAATACCTCAATCAAAATAGAGAAGGAGCATTCAGGAGAGGCTGAGAATCATGAGTCCATGGATCAGAAGCAGATGCAAATGAAAAATAAACAGTCGGAGGACCATACCACTTTTCAACTCACTGATTTGGACACCTCCAGCTCCAAACGTGCCAAGCCCTGTGGATCCCTGTGGATCCCTCATCAGGTTTGAACTAAGTAGAAGCCAGTTACGTTCAAGCCAGAGACCTCCTCAGAAGGAGAAGAACCACCATAATGACCTAAGGAGAGTGATGTATATTTTTACTAATGCAAGATCATTTAATATTGATTCAACCAATGGACTAACAGGAAGAAATTAACAGTGGTACAGGTGTAATGGAAGATTCTAACCTATTTTTTAACCTGTTTTTTCTTAATTTCCAGCTCTTGGTTCTGCAGAGCTGAGAACTTTTTTTTTAAACTTGCAGCTTTGGGTTCTGCAGAGCTGAGAACCTAATTGTTTTTAGACTCAGCAGACATCAGCTAAATTCCACCAAGGGGTCAAAGATGCTGTTATCTGACGAAAGGACATCTGTGTACCAAGAACATTTAATCTTCCTGCTTGTTTTGGTCACAGACTGTCAGAGACCTAGCCTTGATGTAGAATAAACCATTGTATTAAAAATGATAAGCTGAAAATTATGTTATTCATTAATTAACCTAGCATGCTAGCTTGCTTGCTTATCTTTCTTGCTGTGCTGGGAATAGGTGCTTGGGTAAGCAGTTTTTGGGTAATATAAGGCATGGTCCCGCTCCTGAAGGGGGAGACTCTCCGAGAGGTGGAAACACCTCTCAGCAAGAAGAAGAAGAACTTCTGGAGTCCAGCAACGTCCCGGACATGGGAGGTGGAGAAGCTGCTACCGGCGCTCTGACAACCTACTACAAGTGTGCAGTCGTTGCCTCGCTTCGGCAGTTGGGACCAGTCCAAGCGTTGATAAGTATAGTTGGGAAGGGCTTGCATATTGTAGTGTGAAATCAGCTTTTGAATTTGTAATAAACATTTGTATAAACTGAACTGCTCTCAGTGTGTGTGTCTATTTTCTTTCGGTAGCTCAAACACTGTGACCAATCTAAAACGAACAAAATGAGAGGTATAAGTTTACCCAAGACAATTGGCGCTGCGAGCAGGATTGGTCTCAAGATGTTTCGCCGAAAGAAACAGGTGAGCCCTGAGCAGTTCTTGATTCCAGGATGGACTGAACTGCTCTCGGTGTGTGTGTCTATTTTCTTTCAGTAGCTCAAACACTGTGACCAATCTAAAACGAACAAAATGAGAGGTATAAGTTTACCCAAGACAATTGGCGCTGCGAGCAGGATTGGTCTCAAGATGTTTCGCCGAAAGAAAGAGGTGAGCCCTGAGCAGTTCTTGATTCCAGGATGGACTGAACTGCTCTCGGTGTGTGTGTCTATTTTCTTTCAGTAGCTCAGACACTGTGACCAATCTAAAACGAACAAAGTGAGAGGTACAAGTTTACCCAAGACAACAGGTAACATGGTATCATCATTTACATTAAACACTTAACATCTTCATTAGTTCTGGGAATATAAAAGTGGTTCATAATGATCAACGTCAATGAGAAAAATGGAATTGAATTGTTTAACATCACATATACAAAGGTATAACAGAAATATTTATTTTATGTGATATTCAGGCAAATCAATCAATACTTATCTAAGCAGGCAGAGAAATAATAAAAAACAAAGTGAAGGGGTGAGGTGTTAAATTCTAAGAATGCAGCATATGGTGTGACAAAAAAAAAGAGTTCAGGATATAGAGAAATAAATGGCGAAAATTTTGCAAAGACCTGAGAGGTCCATTTAAGAGTCTGATAACAGCAGAAATTAAACTATCAGTCTTCTGTCCAATTGAAGAGGGAGAAGAGAAGGTGACTGGATGGGATGGGATCTTCAATATGTTGGGATCTTTCCAAAAACAGCAGAAAGTATAGAATGGAAAATGGGGCGTGAGGTGGTGTTTGATGGCCTGAGCTGTGTCCACTACTCTCTCTGTTTATTGCTGTCTTGGACAGACCAATTTCCATACCAAGCTGTAATGTATCACAGCAGGATACTTTCCATGCTGCATTTGACAAACACAGCCTTTCATACTGATAGAGAAAATAATAGGGAATTATCGTGGTACTTACATGCTCTGATACTTTTATTTTTTGATTCAAACTTGCTTACAAAACGACTATTCTCTGACACTGTATGATCACAAGACCATCGAGTAGTACTGTCGAAAGAAGTAGTCGTGATAGAAAAAAAAGCCAGCCAATTTTGCCAGGATCTGTTGAGAATAAAATGTAATTAAAAGAGTGAAAGTGGAAGTTCAGCACATGTTGAATTCAAATCAACCTCCAGTATGAAGGTCAAATAATGGCATCCATCAAGTTCTGCCTCGGACATTGATAAAAAAAAAAATTATTCTAGCTTTCCATGGTGTTTAGACAGGTGTGCAGGTCAATGATTACTGAAGAGATTGCTTTGCCAATTTCTAAAGGAGAGAAATCTAAAGATTGACCAAGTGCCTTCTCTTCATCATTGTATGTGAATGACCTCTAATTTGAGGCTGTGGCCTCAGTTCCGCACTCCCGAGCTGAGGGGAACATCCTTCCTGCCTCTACAACACCCTTGAAATATTTTGTTTGTGAGGTCACCTCTCCCTTTTCTGAAACTCGAGTCAAGAGAGGCCCAATTACACTCATGTGACCAATTAACCTATTGACTTCAGATTTATTGTCAGAGTACATACATGACTCCACGTTCAACTTTGAAATTCCTTTTCCTGCAGGCCAGGCAGGCACTACCACTTATTGGTAGTGCAAAAATAAATTGTATACAATATATTCATGTAAACAAATAAAGAAGTGTAAACAAACTGACTGTCCGATACAGAGAGGGGAAAAAAAATCAATAAATTGTAAAAGTAAGAGATCCTGAGTGACTTTGTTGTTGAGGAGTCTGATGGTGGAGGGGGAGCTGCTGTTCCTGAACCTGATAGCAAGAGTCTTGTAGCACCTATACCTCTTTCTTGATGGGGAAAGTACTGACCCTTATTTCTTTGGAATGTGGAAGGAAACCTTGACTGAAACGATCAAACTCCTATTAGACAGTGTCAAATACGAACCCAAGTCACTGGCACTGGTTCCTCCAGCAAATCTGTGAGTAGTTGAAGCTCAAGTAATCATTCTCTGATCCACTCTGGTCAGCATTCCCCAGTCCTGAATTTTACTTCTAATTTAATCTTTAGCTGTCATACACCTGAATTGCCAGCCTAACCCTATCTTACCTTGAAATTTGACGCTTTCTTTTCCCAAGTGCTATGCACGGGGAAATTGTTTTGATTTTCCTAAGTGAAACTTAATATCTGAGAGTTCCGGGATGTTTTGCAGAAATTAGAATGAGTGTTTCCTTCATGAGTAATCCATCAGACCCTGATGTAGTTAGAATGCCTAGGTTACACAAGATGATTTTCTTCCAGGTGCAATAGTCTGGCGGAGCTTGGATTATGGAAATTCCCGAGACTACAAAATCTTACTTGCAGAATAATGAACAGGGACACCTGCAATAAAAAATTTACCATCTTCAACCTTGCAATGCATTCAACAACACCCCCCCCCCCCCACCACCACCAAATGTGGATGATGAGATTTTTTTTTCAGAATATTTTACTTATGGTCATGATCAAATTATGGTAGGGGTGATTTTAATTGTTATTTGGATCCTTTCATTGATAAATCTGGTAAAGTCATGCTGAGAATTAAGATGGATAAAAAAAGATTATTTTTGATGAAGGAATATAATTTAATTGATATATGGAGGAAATTAAACTCAAAAGAGGGAGATTATTCATTTTATTCAGCTCAGTATGATATTTATTCGAGAATTGATTTTTTTTTTTATTGTTGGCTTGGTTATTGGATAATGTTGCATTGACTGAATATAATTCTAGAATTTTGTCAATCCATTCAATGGTCTTACTAACATGCAGTAATAGAAAAGATGGTTTCTACATCTCATTGGAGGTTTAAACCTTCATTATTGAAAAATGAAGAATTTTGTAAATATATTAATGAACAAATAGAACAGTTTTTAAGATATAAATAGAAATTCTGTGAAGATAAGTTTGTAGTATGGGATGCTTTAAAAGCATTTTTAAGAGGTCACATTATTAGTTTTACAGTTAAACTTAAAAAGCAATATTTAGTTGAAGTTGATAAGTTAGAGTAAGATATAAATATTCTGGAAAAAAAGTTACAGAGGAATCCATTTGATAAAGAGAAAAAAATACAATTATATTCTAAGAAATTGAAATATAATACATTGCAACTGATAGAGTTGAACATATATTGCAAAGATTTAAACAAAAATATGTGTTAGGAGAAAAAGCACATAAAATTTTGGCATGGCAATTGAAATCTCAGTAAATATCTGGAACAAATAAGGCAGTTAGAAAAAAAATGAAAATTTCTTATAAACCTCAAGATATTAATGAGAACAGTTTAAGGAAATTTATAAAAAAAACCTATTTCTGAAGTGCAGAAAGATCAAAGTAAAATAGGTGTTTTTAAAAACAAAGTTGGAGATACCTATATTGAATTATTGTATTAATGAACAATTGGAGAAGCCAAGAGATTTTAATTTTCAATTCAATGTCAAATGGTAAATCTGATGGTTTTACTGTGGAATTTTATAAGAAATTTCAAAAAATATTGCTTCCATTGTTTGTGGAAGTTTTACAGCAAGTTAGGGTTACATAATTTTTCACTGGCTATTATAACAGTAATTATTAAAAAAGATAAAGACCCTTTCATTCCTGGGTCTTATAGGCCAACTCCATTATGAAATTTTAATTATAAGCTTTTGACATAAATTTTTGCTAATAGACAAATACAATATTTATCAAAGTTGATTCATATTGATCAAATTGGTTTTATTAAGGGAAGATATTCCACTGATAATGCAATTAAATTAATTAGTTTAATTAATATTTCATGGGAGAAATTCAACTTACTGATGGTCTTATCATTGGATGCCAAAAAGGCATTTGATAGGGTGGAATGGTGTTTTTTTATTTAAAGTATTGGAAATAATTTGGTTTGGACCAATGTTTATAAATTACATTAAGACAATATACAAACAACCAAAAGCTAGAGTTATGACAAATGGGCTTTTATCTGAATCTTTTAATTTAGAGAGATCTACTAGATAGGGTTGCCCTCTATCACAAGCATTATTTGCATTTGTAATTGAACCTTTAGCTCAATTAATAAGGCAGGAAAGGAATATAAAGTGTATTAAAACAAAATTGGATGAATTTAAGATTAGTTTATTTGTGGTTGACGTGTTGATGTATTCAACTGAACATAGGAGCCACTGAAAGTGTAACAGGAAAAAGTTAATACAATATGGAGAATTATGGGTGTAAAAAGTGAATTGGAATAAAAGTGAACTTATGCCATTGTCTGAAGCTGATTATTCTCTTTGTAAAGGAGCAGTATGTTTAAAATGAACTAATCAAATGAAGTATTTAGGTATTAAAATAGATAGACACATAGATAATTTATGATTTAAATTATTTGCCATTAATTTCTATCATTAAAGAGCATTTAAATAAATGGAAAGATTTACCGATTACTTTAGTTGGCAGAGTGAATTGTATAAAAGTTAATATATTTCCTAGATTTCAGTAATTTTTCCAACTATTTCTTGTAATATTCCTAAAAAGATTTTTAAAGATTTGAATACAGTTGGGAATTTTTTGTTAGGAATTTTTTTATGGAAGGGTAAATTGGCAAGAGTTTCTATTCATAAGTTAATGTGGAAATATGAATTAGGACGATTAAAACTTCCAAAATTTAAAAAAATATTATATGGATTCTGAGTTAAAATTTATTAAAATAATGTTTGATTTGGATAATCCTTTGTCTTGCGCAGATATAGAATTAAATAGAATTGGTGAGGATAGAATAGATCAATTTGTTTATAAATGGAATGTTCAATAAATAAGTTCTTATAATTCAGCAAATTTATCTCATTTGATGGGGATTTGGGACGGGATAAATAAAGAAATTGGTACTCAAGGTAAAATATCTAGATATACTCCTTTGTATCAAAATAAACTTTTTCCTTTTATGGTTAATAATTACCTTCTTAAAATTTGGGATCAGAAATGGATTAAGGTAATAAATAATTGCTGTGAATTGTCGGTGTCTTTCATTTGAAAGAATGAAAGAAAGATTTCAAATACCAATTCAGACTCTTTTTTTTGTTATTATAAAATTAAATCATTGTTATATATTTTTTTTGGGGAAGAATTTGTTTCTACCTAAATAGTTGAAATTTGAAACTTTGGTTCATGATGGAGGGAAGGATTTATTTCAGAAATGTGTAAATTATTGAAACAGAAAATGTCTAATATTGATTTGGATAAATCAAGACTCACATGGGAGAAAGATTTTGGAGTTGAATTTGCTAGATATCATTGGAAAATTATTTGTAATGACAGTATGACAAAAATTATCTTCCCTTAATAAAAAGGTCAGACTCGGGGTCGGAGGAGATAGTGAGTCAGTGCCTGGTGTTGGGTGAGAGGAGGAAGAGCCAAGAGACAGCATCAGAGGGTGAGTAGAATAAATAGCTGGACTTACCGGGGCTTGGGCTCAGAAAGGTCAGACTCGGGGTCGGAGGAGACAGTGAGTCAGTGCCTGGTGTCGGGTGAGAGGAGGAGGAGCCAAGAGACAGCATTAGAGGGTGAGTAGAATAAATAGCTGGACTTACCAGGGCTTGGGCTCAGAAAGGTCAGACTCAGGGTCGGAGGAGACAGTGAGTCAGTGCCTGGTGTCGGGTGAGAGGAGGAGGAGCCAAGAGACAGCATTAGAGGGTGAGTAGAATAAATAGCTGGACTTACTAATTTGGCTAGTCCAATCTATATGTAAATTCGAGCTGGGAGTCGAAGGAGAAGAAGCTTGGAGAGAGTGACGTCGAGGTAAGCAGTTAAATACAAGGGCTTACTGGGGCTTGGGCCAACTCAAATCGGGCTGGGAGTCTGAGGAGGCAACAGCTGGAGTTTGAGCTGTGAGTCAGAGGAGCAGGAGCTTGGAGAGAGTGACTGGGTTAATTGGTCAAGGTTAATTGGTCAAGGGGCCAGTAAAAGGAGTAAAAGGGGAGGGAGCGGCCAGCGAGGAGCGGTGCACTGAGTGAGTGGGGCACTGAAGGAGTGGGACTTCCAGCCTTTGGCTCAACAGGCTGAGGCAAAAGCAGGCGAGGAGAAAGGTAAGTGGCATTATTTTAGCTCAGTCATGCCTATGGGGTTAGTGCTTTGTTCTGGATGTCAGATGTGGGAACCATGGGCGAGTCCCACCCTCCCAAATACCCACATCTGCGTCAGGTGCACCAAGATGCAGTTCCTTAAGGACCGAGTTGGGGAACTGGAGCTGCAACTTGAGGACCTATGGCTGGTAAGGGAGAGTGAGGAGTTGATAGATTCAACTTTCAGGGACATAGTTACCCCAAGACCAGATGTGTCAGGTAAGTGAGTAAATCTCAGGGGAGGGAAGAAAAATACCAGGAAAATGGAGAGCACACCTGTGAGTATCCCTCTCAGTAACAGGTATATTTTGTTGGATGCTGTTGAGGAAGATGACCTAACAGAAGCTGGCATCAGTGAGCAGGTCGCTGGCACTGAGCCTGGCATGGTGGACCAAAAGGTAAAGAGGAATGCAGTGGTCATTGGGGACTCCATTGTCAGAAATACAGGCAGGCGATTCTGTGAGCCGGATAGGTATGCCCACATGGTGTGCTGCCTCCCAGGTGCAAGGGTGCGGGATATCTCAAATCTGGTCCAGGGTATTCTAAAAGGGGAAGGTGAACAGCCTGATGTCTTGGTACATGTGGGTACCAATGACATAGATAAAAAGAAGGAGGAAGTACTGAAAAAGGATTACAGAGAGCTAGGACAGAAACTAAGAAATTGGACAGCCAGGGTGGTGATCTCTGGTTTGCTACCTGTGCCAAGTGCAACTGAGGACAAAAATAGAAGGTTAAGAAAAATGAATGTGTGGCTGAGGGGCTGGTGTAAAGGACAGGGTTTTGGCTTCTTGGATCATTGGGATCTCTTTTGGGGAAGGCATGACCTCTAAAAGAAGGATGGGTTATACCTAAACCCAAAAGGGGTCAATATATTGGCAGCGAGGTTTGGTACAGCCATCGGGTGCGGTTTTAACTAATTTGGCAGGGGGATGGGAACCTGTATGATAGGGCAAAGGACAGAAAAGATAAAAAAGGAAAAGTTAGGTTAGGCAGCGAAAGCAAAAAATCAGAAAGAGCAAGGAGGGTGAAAAAAGCAAATCTGAAGGCTTTATATCTTAATGCAAGAAGCATTCAGAACAAGGTAGATGAATTAGCTGTGGAAATTGAGATAAACGAATATGATTTGATTGGGATTACAGAAACATGGCTGCAGGGTGGGCAAGCCTGGGAACTTAACATCCCAGGGTATACAATATTTAGGAGGGATCGGCAAGAAAGAAAAGGGGGTGGGGTAGTATTGAAGGTGAGAGAAGGGACTGACACGATTGACAGAAAGGATATCAACTCGGAAGATGTGGAATCTATATGGGTGGAACTGAGGAATAGCAAGGGGCGGAAAAAGTTAGTGGGGGTGGTATATAGGCTTCCAAATAGTAGTGTAGAGGTGAGGGAAGGCATTAAAAGGGAAATTAGAAAAGCGTGCAATAAGGGAACAGCTGTCATCATGGGAGACTTTAATTTGCATATAGATTGGACTAGCCAAATTAGTAAAAATACTGAGGAGGAGGAATTCCTTGAATGTTTACGGGACGGTTATCTAGACCAATATGTCGAGGAACCAACTCGGGAGCAGGCCATTTTAGATTGGGTATTATGCAATGATAAGGGGCTAATCAACAATCTTGTTGTACGAGGCCCTTTGGGTAGGAGCGATCACAATATGATCGAATTCTCACTCGACATGGAGAGTGATGAAATTAAAACCGAGACTAAGGTCCTGAATTTAAATAAAGGGAATTATGACGGGAGTTGAGTAAGATTGATTGGGTGGTGTTTATGGGGGAGTTGACTGTGGATAGACAATGGAAAGCATTCACAGATCTAATGGAGAAATTGCAAAAATCGTTTATACCGGTTTGGCATAAAAATAAACCAAAAAAGGTGACTCAACCTTGGATAACAAGGGAAATTAGAGACAGCATTAGGTCCAAAGAGAGAGCATATCAATTGGCCAAAAAAAGTACCACAACCGAAGACTGGGAGCAGTTCAAGATGCACCAAAGGAGGACAAAGGGATTAATCAAGAGAGCAAAAATAAATTACGAAAGTAAGCTTGCGGCAAATATAAAAACCGACTGCAAAAGCTTTTATAAATATGTCAAGAGTAAAAGATTGGTGAAATCCAGAGTAGGTCCTTTGCAGTTGGAATCAGGGGAATATATAATGGGGAATAAGGAAATGGCAGACCAATTAAATTCTTACTTTAGTTCTGTTTTTACAAGAGAGGATACAAATAACCTCCCAAGGATGTTGGGAAACATAGAGACTAATGCAAGGGAGGAACTGAAAGAAATCAGTATCTCTAAGGACATGGTCTTGGGGAAATTGATGGGATTGAAGGCAGATAAATCCCAAGGGCCTGATAATCTACATCCTAGGGTACTTAATGAAGTGGCCATTCAATTAGCAGATGCTTTAAGAATTATTGTACAGAACTCGATAAACTCAGGATCAGTACCCATGGATTGGAGAGTAGCTAATGTTACCCCACTATTTAAAAAGGGGGGTAGAGAAAAAGCGGGGAATTATAGGCCGGTGAGCCTTACATTAGTAGTGGGCAAAATGATGGAATCCATTATTAAGGAAGTAATAGCAGAGCATATGTCTAGCAGAGAAGGGATCGGACGGAGTCAACATGGATTTACAAAAGGTAAATCGTGCTTGACAAAACTACTGGAATTCTTTGAGATGGTGATAGGTAAAATAGATGGGGGAGAGCCAGTGGATATGGTGTACCTGGACTTCCAAAAGGCCTTTGATAAGGTCCCGCATAAATGACTGGCTTCCAAAATCAAGCCTCATGGGATTGGGGGCAAAGTATTGATGTGGATTGAAAACTGGCTGGCAGGTAGAAGACAGAGAGTTGGGATAAATGGCTCATTTTCTGAGAGCCAGGCGGTGACCAGTTGGGTGCCACAGGGATCTGTACTGGGACCCCAGCTGTTCACAATTTACATTAATGATCTGGATGAGGGGATTGGATGTAATATCTCCAAATTTGCAGATGACACTAAGCTAGGAGGGGTTGTGTGCATGGAAGAGGGGTTCAGGAAGCTCCAGTGTGATTTGGATAAATTGAGGGACTGGGCAGATACATGGCAAATGCACTACAATGTGGATAAATGTGAGGTTATCCACTTTGGTAATACAAACCGGAGGGCAGATTATTATTTGAATGGCAATAGATTAAGAGAAGGGGAAGTGCAGAGAGACCTAGGGGTACTTGTACACCAGTCTCTGAAGGCGAGCATGCAGGTACAGCAGGCAGTTAAAGAGGCAAATGGTATGTTGGCCTTCATATCAAGAGGGTTTGAGTCTAGGAACAAGGATACCTTACTGCAGCTGTGCAGGGCTTTGGTGAGACCATACCTGGAGTATTGTGTGCAGTTTTGGTCACCTTATCTAAGGAAGGATGTTCTTGCAATGGAGGGAGTGCAGAGGCGATTCACCAGGCTGATACCTGGAATGGCAGGAATGACTTATGAGGAAAGATTGCGCAAATTGGGATTGTACTCGCTGGAGTTTAGAAGATTGAGAGGGGATCTCATAGAGACATATAAAATTCTGGCAGGACTGGACAGAATGGATGCAGATGGGATGTTCCCAATGATGGGAAAATCCAGAACCCGGGGCCATGGTTTGAGGATAATAGGCAAACCATTTAGGACCGAGATGAGGAGGAATTTCTTTACCCAGAGGGTGGTGAATCTGTGAAATTCATTGCCACAGAGGGCAGTAGAGGCAGGTTCATTAAATATATTTAAGAGGGAATATGATCTATTTCTTCAGTATAAGGGTATTAAAGGTTACGGAGAGAAGGTGGGAACGGGATACTGAACTTTAAGATCAGCCATGATCTTGTTGAATGGCGGAGCAGGCTCGAAGGATCGAATGACCTACTCCTGCTCCTATCTTCTATGTTTCTAATTATAAATGTTCAGTATAGGCTTGTAACTTATAATTTTATGCATCAATTATATTTAACTCTAGAGCTTTTAAAAAGATATTATTTGAGTTTTTTTTGATTCATGTTTTTGATGTAATTGTCAGAAAGTACGTTTTTACATTCAGTATGCACTTGTGATAAGGTTAAATATTTTTGGCCTCGGGTTTACAGAGTATTTTGAAAATAAAATTTTCTTTAGATCTCATTTATTTTAAAATTGGGGATATAAGTGAGTTTTGTTTGGTATATAAATTGTATAAATTTCAAATAGATTTTCTGAGATTAGCATTGGCTGTGTCGAGGAAATGTACAGCAAGTTTATAGAAAGATCAGATAGAACTTAGTTTACAGAGATGGCATTCAGAATTAAGGTCTTGTGTTCCATTGGAAAAGATAACATACAATTTAAGGGATAAATATCATATTTTTAAGAAGATTTGGAACACATATTTGAATTATTTTAATTAGAAAATTTGAAGATTGTGATCTGGATGTAGTGGGGTTTCCTTATTTCGTGATGTTTTAATTTGTGATTTGGTATTCTTTTCCTCTTTTTTTTCTTTTTTTCTCTTTTTTCCTTTCTATTTGGGGTTAGGTGCGTTATATGGGGTAAGATGGGAGAGTGGGATGTATTTGTAGGGGTAGCGGCGAGTAGAGGGTTTATTTTAAATTTCTTTTAGGTTTCTTTTATATTTTTATAAACCATGTTAAAATTAGGATATATTTGTATAATTGTATTATTGTTTAATCATGGTTGCTTTTATTTTAAATACAATATTTTAAAAAAACACACCCCCATGCATTGTACTGATCCAATCCTAACACCCCTGACTTCTAGATACTTCTGAATTGCAGATCCCAAATCTTGAACCCAGCATATTCGAAGCAACAACAGTTGATCTCCTGCTCTGAATTCTTCCCATAGAGGTTTTAATACCCTGCTTCACCACCACATCAAGCAGAGCATGCACCATCAATTTTATGTAGACCTCCAGGGTCTGATGTGATCACTGGTTCATTTACAACTCTTCATTTAATCACACTATTAAATATGTGATGTAATATTTGGGAATGTTCTTGGGAGATAAATTGGTAACATTATAGTAGGTTACATACATACACACATTTTAAAACAGATCTTATTTGAAATACTGAAGAATTCATTTTCAGTGACTTTACAGAAACTATGGAGAATGTTATGCACATTTCACAAGTAGGTGGTAATTGAAATGATGTCATGAATGAATGGAGTGTTGTTTTTAAGAGCCACAGCAAGAAACAGGCTGACTGCTTTTCTTCACAGAAAAGTCATTGAGAGGTTATTGTTTACCTAAAACAACAGATGGGAGCAGAAGACTAACTCCTATTGTTTGTTGGAGAAGGAGGAGGTTTTGTAAGTGATAGAGAGAGAAGGACCTGTGGCTGACAGTTTGAATCTCAGATGGAAAGAGAGAAAGAGACACACATCTGAAACAGTGTCAGTCAGGAGAAGCTTGTTGGAACTGAAACAGAAGCTCCAGAGTGGTGGGATGGCTGGAAGTGTTATTTGCCTGATGTTTCTATTGGAATACGTGGAACAGAAAGGAACTCTGTGTTAGCCTGGAAAAAAAGAGGTTATCATCTAGCGAAACCTGATGGGGCAAGTTTCATCAGCAAGATATTGAGGTGACTAATGGTGGTACCTCAGTTGTGGAAATCCTGGAATGACACATCTTTCTCTTCAAACCTATGGGAACATTTCTGAGCTGCAAACATTTACCTTTCAAGCACCAAAGCCTGGTGAACTTTATACACGTTCAATTCTATGCAAAGTATAAGAATTGCCTGCAACCAGAAATCTTGGAAGAATGATGTGTGATTGAACTGCAAACCAAAAAACTTTTCTTAAATTTACACACACATTACATACACATGTGCTTAGAATTAGAAGGAGGTTAAGTTGGGTTTTTTAAGTTAATAGTGATAAGTTAAAGTTTGATTCTGTTTTCATGTTTAAAGATAAATAAAAGTAACTTTTGTTTAAGTAACTACTTGTCATGGTGAATATCTATTGCTGTTGGGTTTTAGTTTCCTTTGGGCTTGTAGCACACTTCTCTTCCATTAAAACTCTCCTTCCTGCCCATCGTTGACGTGGTACCAACAGAGCCGATGGATAATATCCAGGGACATTTTAACGTGAGAAAAAAAATTCAATCTGTCATTTTGCTGCATTCACCTACTTAAAAAGGGCTTCAATTATACAGGTGCCCAAAGAGAGTGAGCTGCCTCAATAATAATTGCCCAGTAGCACTCACATCTACTGTAAGAAAAGCCTTTGAGAAGTTGGTCATGGTCAGAATTAACCTGGACCTAAGTAGAGATCTGCACCCTCTGCAATTCTTCTATACAATCTGCCTGGCTCTCCACTCAGCTCTGGGTCACCCAGACAATAGTGATACATTTATCAGACTACTATTCATTGATTACAGCTCAATTTTTAACACCACCATACCCTTAGTACTGGTTAGCAAGGTCCAAAACCTACACCTCAGCTCTTCAACTGGATCCTTGATTTCCTCATCACAAGACCACAGTTAGTATGAATCCAAAACAATGTTTCCTCCTCACTGATTATCAACACAGGCACACCTTAAGGAAGTGTGCTTAGCCCACTGCTCTTCTTGTTATACACCCACGACTATGTGGCTAGGCGCAAATCAAATGCCATCTACAAATTTTCTAATCACACCACAGTTAGCAGAAACACAGACGACAATGAGGAAGCAAACAGGAGTGAGACAGATTAGCTGGTTGAGTAATGTCACAACAATAACCTTCCATTCAAAGTGAATGAAATTAAAGAACTGATTGTAGACTTCAAGAGGGGGAACTCAGAAAAACACAAACTGATCCTCTTCGAGGGGTCAGCAGTGGAAAGGGTAAAGAACTTCAAGTTGCTGAGTGTCAACATCTCTGAAGATCTCTCCTGGGGCCCCCTTGTTGATGCAATCACAAAGAAGGCAGGTCAGTGCCTATACGTCATAAGGAATTTGAGGAGATTTGATTTGTCACTAAAGACTTGCAAACTTCTGCAGGTGTACAATGAAGAGATTTCTGACTGTTTGCATCACCGTCTGGTCTGGAGGTGCCAATAAAAAAAAGTCAGGAAAAGACTACAGAGAGTTGTGAACTTGGCCAGCATCATCATGGCATCAGTCTTCACTTCATTGAGAACATCGACAAGAGGCAGTGTCTTAAGAAAACAGCCTCTATCCTCAAGGTCCCTCATGCACAATTGCACTGCTACTATGCAGAAGGAGGTCCAGGGGCCTAAAGATGAACACCCGACGGTACAAAAACAGCTTCTTTCATCAGATTTCTGAATCCATAATACACCATAGGCCCTACCTCGCTTTTTCTTCTTTTGCACAAATATATTTTTTTAAAAGACAATTTATTGCAATATTTGCTCCTTCAATGGTGTCGCAAAACAACAAATTTTGATTCTGATTCTGGTATCCTTGTTAACTAATAGAGTAACAATTAGGTTAGGAATTACAATTTAGGTTAGTCTTGCTTGTGAAAGCATTGGTTGATGTTGCTTCAAACTTAGAATAAAAGGGTAAGGTCGCTGCAGTCAGTCTACTCCCTGCAAGGTTACTTTCTCTACAGTACTTTTCTTTGTTGCCTTTTGTATTTTCTCCTGCTTCATCAAACTGAATCAATTTTAATTCCACAAGGTGCAGTCAGCAAAGATCCCATTATGCATTCAGCTCGCTACTTTGGTGGCATCAAAAAGCTTTCATTATAAATAAAAATAGGGTTTCAATAAATGAGTGTGTGAATTGGGAAAATCTTTACAAAGCAAAATCTTGGCACAGCTTCGTATTGTTACAGTTTACGAGGCAACCAGAGCCCCATGGACTCTGCAGGGCCAAATGTGAGCAATTATCTGTAGCCAAGCAGCACGATACAAGGCCGATTTAAAGCTGTGACAGATAAGAACAGAAAGCAACCGTATATTTTCTTCTGAGTCTTTCATTGTAATAGGGACAATTGTGATTGTTCCTGAACTGATCTATAAAAATTAAATATTCAACACACATTGCTAACAAAGCTATCACAAGGGTATCATATTGAATACATAACTTTCAAAAGGATATTTCTGCTTTCCAATTTCTGCTCTGTGCTGAATTATTCAATATATAGAATCTTTCAGTTGTGATAGTTCAAATTGCTGTTTAAAAATGTTTTGATTTTAAATTGTTGGTGCACTCAAATACAATATCAGCTTCTTTTTGCCTCAGCTTGCGGCTGATATTGTTAACTTATTCATCAGCTTGAGTTAGCCTTCAGATATTATTTTGTTCAATTAAATCCCTTTAGAACTCTTTTTACAAAACAATGTCCCATGACTTGCCCCTTAATGAATTTAATGTGAACCATAAACACATTACACATGCAGCAATATTTATTTGCTCAGATTGTCTGGAAATTTGAAGTAATTCACTCATTACTATCTTGCAATTGGACATTTATCCTTGTAAAAGGTTGGAAGATGAAGGGAACACATTTTTGTACAAGAAGTAATTACAATATGGAATGCACTATCGGGAAATGGTGAAAGACCTTTGAAGGCAAGTTGCAAAATTGAATTAGATGCACATAAGAAGGAATTTGCAGAGAGTAGGAAAAGAACATGGGAATGGTGCTAAACGGTAGATCATTCTTTCATTGAATTGCGACAAATATAATGTACCTAATAGCTTTCCTCTGTACAGTAGGATTCAATTATGTTAATATTCAAAGAAAGTAGATGGGATTTATTTCTTCAATGCAATGTGTATAAAGGAATCAAATAAGACAATTGTGGCTGAAGTCCCCTCTGTTTTCTGCAAGCTACACTACTCATGAAATAATTATTCAAGAGTGTTCTTTTGAAAAGTAGTTCTAACTTGCCAAGGTGTTGAGGGCAATGGATGTGAAAGCTCAGCAATGGGACGGAGATGGGATTTGTTTTTTTCAAAGCAACTTTTTTTGCTTTGATTTAACTGATCTGCATTAGCTTCCTTTGAACGGACATTTTCAGGGATATTGAAAATATTTGTTTACATTTTTTGGCCCTTGAACCTACACCAAATTATCCTGCAAACCTTGTACATATCTGGAGGGGGTGGGAGGAAAACAGACCACCTGGAGGAAACCCATGGTTTACCTGAGAGATAACACTGGAATCGAATACGTGTTGTTGGTGCTCTAATAGGATTGCAGTAAATACAATGCTAACCATTCCTCCCCCCCCATCACAATTGTAAATATCTCCAGCTGTAGGTTGAAAGGAATCCAATATAAAGAAATCCATGCCAATGGTAACGTTGAAAGCCACTGAAATGCAGCCCTCCTCCACTCTGAGTTTGCTATTGCACTGAGGCAGATATCAAATCTCAATGAACATCATGACTGACAGACAGAGTCTGCTCCAGGTTTGCATTGTCTACTTACGCTGGGTAAATATAAGTAATTGTTGTGATAACTTCAATCATTTCCCCTTCCTCTTCCAGTACTTTGTAGATCTATTGCTCATTCCCCAAATCGTTGAAGTCCAAGGAAATTCCTCATATAGATTTTGTGCTTTGTTGCGCTGATAACATGAAGTCTTTGCCACATCCTTCAACAGATGATGCAATTCAAGGATAGACAAAACATCTTAAAACATTCTCATAAGCATCAGAGCCTTTCACAATAAAAATGGTAGCAAATGACTTGAAATCTTGAAGTTGGATTGTTTTGGGTCTTCCCCAATATCTTCACCAAAGAAAGGTAGCTGAAGAATAGCAGTGATGAGATCCAATCAGTCTGGGTCCTTGACTGGTGCAGTTGTTCCAAGATCAATTATCTTTTTTTATGCATTATCACCTTCACAGAATCTCATCTGATAGAATTTGTGTTTATCAGCCACCATCCGAGACCCATTCCATGCCTAAGATGCATACCATTTTCATGGCTAATGAATTCGAGCTTATTTAAACTGTCAGATATTAACTCAGCCCAACATTAACATACACAAGGGGCTAATGGCAGACAAATTTTTAACTCAGACAGGTAAGAGATGTAAAACCATGAAGGGCAAACACTGTAAATAAATGTTCCCTAGAGAGTGTTGTGGAACATAGAGACTGAGGGATATAGGTACATCGTTAATTAAAAGTGGTAACACAGATAGATAGACAGGATGGTGAAGGCATTCAGTGTGCTTGCCTTCATCATTCAAGGTATTGAGCACAGGAGATGGGACATCATGTGAGATTTGGAGTATTGTGTGCATTTCTGGTCACACAGATAAAGGAAGGATGGCATTAAACAAAAAAAAGGGTGCAGAAATTATTCATGAGAATATCATTGAGACAAAAGGGCATGAGTTATAAAGAAAGGGATTGTTTTATCCAGATTGTGGGAGTTTGAGGATCCTCTTTACAAAAGTAAATAAAATCATGAGACGCTAAAATAAGGGGGCAGAGATTACAGGTGAGGGGAAAAGTTGAAAGGGGTCCAGAGGGGCATTTTTTTTCCCACACAGAAGGCAATAGGTGTCCAGAACAAGCTGCTAAATGAAGTAGTCAAGGTGGATACAATTACAATATTGAAAAGACATTTATACAGATATGTGGATAGAAAAGTTTTGGAGGGACAGGGGCCACAGACAGACAAATGGAAGTAGCTTAGATGGACAAATTAGTCAGCATGGATAAGTTGAGCTAAAGCCCCTGTTTTCCTTCTGTGAAACTAGGAGACCATGACAGAGAATAACTTTCTCCCACTCAATAGTAGCATCATGAGATTTTACTCTTAAATCTGGTTTCAGCAGAAAAAAAACTGAACTCGAGGTGGTTGCCAAGGATCTCCCATGTTAAAGGCCAATTGTTTGGTTCGGCGTTCCTGAGGGTGTTTCTGGTCTTCAACGTGAAAGAAGCCTCTGGAATGGCAGTGAGCACATTGAGTTTCAATGATTGGAGTATGTGCAACTATAAACAAACAGTGGAGAGAACGTATAGCACCGGCAACTACTTAGCCACCTAGAGTTGGCAGCCCTCTCAGCCATTTTAAAACTCAGTGAACTGAAGGAGGACCCAGTCTTCCTCCATCTTGAAGGACTTCTAAAGAAGAAGAGATGCCCAGGATGGATGGAAAAATGCGGAGAAGGCATGCTGCAACACTATTTGAGATCCCGCACATGATTAGCATCAATGCTTTTCCCCACTGACCCTACCTCCATTCTGCCTTCTGCCTACTCACACCCTCTGCATCCCCTCCCTACCACTAATTCTTCAGGTGAAGTTGCGAGCATTATAACATTAAGGATGCATATGCGTCACTCTCCAACAAGCCTTTGTGTATATTCGTGCATTGATCTGAAAGGGATGTGGTGGTCCGTGATAGCTCAACATCGTCATCTTTGTGGATGGAGAATCACAGAATGACATTGGGCTTTAAAAAGAAATCATTCACACCCAGGAAAATAATCCATTGTGATGACAAGTAACCAGAATGGAGAAAAATAGAGAGTTAATCTGCCTGAATAAATTGACATTTAATCGTTTTGATAACGTGTTCCAGTAATTTATCCTTTTACCTCACCACAACCATTTTATGGTGCTTCATTTTCCATCCCTACTCCAACTATGTTTACATTTCCTTATTTGTTTTTCTCTATACATATCTTCTTCTAGAGTACTGTTTTTTGCACTACCAATATGTGGTCACTCTCATGTGCAGGAAAAAAAAAGAATCTCAGAGCTGCATGGGACGTCATGTATGAACTCGGACAATAAATCTGAACTAAGGACAATGGAGAAGCACAAAAGCTGCAGCTGTGGGAATCCTGAGTCAAAAAAGAAGTACTTAGCAGGTCAGACTACATCCATGGGTAGAAATAGTCAGTGAATATTTGGTGTGTGAACGCTTCATTAAGATTAGGTTAGAATGGGTACAATTACATATATCAGGGTGAAACGAAGCTGGGGGAAGAGCCCCAAACTAATAAGTGTATAGGACAGAAGGCATGGAAGTTGGAGAGGCAGTGGAGAAACTTGGCAGAACTTGTCCTCACCCTTAACAACTTCTTTCACTCCTTCCATATTGACCACATCCAGGGGGTAGCCATGGACACATGTACAAACCTCAGCTACACTTGCCTTTTTGCCCACTATGTGAAACAGTCACTGTTTCAATCCTACTCAAGTACCAGGTCCAAATTCCTCTTCTGCTAAATCAACAACTCCATTGGTTCTACCTCCTTTACCCATATAGAACTGGACAATTTCACCACCCACTGCCACCCAGCACTTAAATTTACCTGGACTGTTTTTGACACCTCTCCCACCTTCCTTGACCTCTCCTTTCTCCATCTCATGGGAGAAACTATCCACTGATACAGTATCTGTATCAAACCAAATGACTCTCATGGCTATCTGGATTATCCTGACTCTTGTAAAGATGCCATTCATTTCTCACAGATCCTCTGCCTCCATCACATCTGTTCCCAGGATGATACCTTCTACTCGATAACATCAGAAATCTCTTTCTTTAGTAAGCATGGATTTCCCTTCACTGTCGCTGATAAAGCCCACATCTACATCTCCTCTATTTTTCGTAGTTCCACTCTAACTCAACCTTCCTCCAAATAGAGCAAGGATAGAGTCTTTCTTACCCTATCTTTTCATCCCCCCCCAGCCTCCATATCTGACTCATTAACCTCCAACTTCTGCCAAATCACTATGATCCTGATCCACATCTTCGCCTCTCCACCCCTATCTGTTTTTTTGCAGGGATAAATTTCCTTCGAGGCTCACTTGTCTGCTCATCTCTCCCCATCAACCCTTCTGCACTCTCAGGCACTTCCTTTTAGTACCACAAAATGTGCAAAACTTGTCCCTACAACTCCTTCCTCACCTCATCCAGGGTCACAAACAGACCTTTCAGGTGAGGCAAAACTTTACATGCACTTTTACCAACCTGCTGCATTTGGTGTACTCAGTGTGGTCTTCTCTACATCAGTGAAGCCAAGCAGAGATTGGGTGACCATTTCACCGAATACCTGCATTCAGTTTGTGGGTCTGAAGCTGGGTTTCCTGTTAGCCAACCATTTAAAATCCTACAACCATTCGTACAATGACGTGTCTGCCTTTGGCATCATCCATGTGTGAGCCTAAATATAAATTTTAGGAACCACACATCATATTGCTCCTGAACAGCCTTAAACCTAGAGGCATGAAGACTGAATTTTCTCATTTTGGTTGACCCTCCCCCCACTCTATTTGATTCCATTGTTTCCTTCTCTCATATTTTTTCTTTTTTTTCACTCTTTCCAATCTTTCCACACCCCCTTCTCAATGGTTTCTCCCTCTACCTGTGCCTTCACCTCTCGCGCCTTCTGTCCTAGATTCTTATCAGCTCAGACCCCAATTAAAACGTTTTGACCTGAAACATTGACTGTCCATTTCTACCCACTGGGTACTGCGACGCAATGGGTTAATTAAATATATGCTTACAAAAGGGATTAGAATTGGGTTAGCTGTTAGGTTTCAAGCATTTCACAGACACAACCTTGGAAAGTTATCAAAGGCAGGTGCAAACAGAAGGCTTTAGCCACATTTTCAAGCAAAGCCTGGAAACTGCAACATTTGCAAACTGAACCAAAAAAAAAACATAGAGCCTGGGATATCAGGAGGGGAAGGGCAGAGAATGAGAGAGAGAAGGCAGTTAGCAGAAGACAGTCTGAGAAAAGGCAGGACAGAAGAGGCGCCTGCTGAAAAGGACTGAGCAGAGTCCTAATATGGTAGCCTGAGTGTACTATCTGTGGAAAACAGGAGTGGCGGCTAGTCTTCCCAGTGTGATGAAGAAGAGGAGAACTTTGTGAGAAGAACCTAGAAAAAAGAGAAGTTTCTTCTGGAAGACACTCCTCTTTGGGGTGTCCAACAAGCAACAACTGTCTCTTTGTAACCCTCCACAACTTTCCTGCCTAGTAATTCTAAGTAAATCACAGAAGTTTGCTAGAATGTAATGACTGTTTGATTCTGTGCACAGGATTGAAGATTACTGGGAACTATAGCTTTGGAAACGTGAACAGTGGAAGACTGGCCAGTAAAAAGGACTTTCTTGAAACACATTACACATACTTGCGCTTAGATTAGGTGGGGGGGAGGGATTGTGTAAAGTTAAATTTTGATCTTGTCCTATTCTCAGAGAATTAAATGAATTTTGTTTAAGGAATGATTGCTTTGGTGTATTTCTATTGGTGCTGGTATGGGGATCACTGAACTCGTAACAGTACTATCTGACCTATTGATTTCCTCCACCAATTCTTTGTTTACCATGTACAACATGTCATTAGAAGATCCACCCTTGGCTCTCATACCCACCAAAGTCCAGTCAATAGTCAAATGACAACTGAATCAAGATTTTTTTTCAGTACATTTTCCGACCTTTGTCTTCCACAGGAATGGGACTTACACTTTTTCTGGATTCCGAAATTTCAGAGCTCATGTATAAGTGAACAATTCTAACATTGGAATGTCATCACTGTGTCAAGCTTTCAGCATTTCATATCAGCGGAATCACAGAAGGCAATGCGTAAGTGTATAGGAGGGCAATAGATCGGTTAGCAAAACCAAGGAGATGATTGTGGACTTCAGGAGAACACAAAACCAGTCCTCATCAAGGGCTCAGCAGTTGTAGAGGGTGAAGAAATTCAAATTCCTGATTTGTCAACATCTCTGAGGATCTGTCCTGGAGTCTCCATGTCAACTCAATGATGAAGAAGGCTGGCCAAGCACAGATTGGATGGCCATTTCACCAGACACCTCCAGTCTCTTTGTGGGTCTAAACCTGGACCACCTCTAGCCATCCTCCTTAAATCCCACAACCATTCGTGTAATGACATGTGAAGAGTTTGAGGAGATTTGGAATGTCACTAAAGACTCTCGAAAATTTCTACAGATATACTGTGATGAGAGCTTTGTCTGGTTACATCGCTAGGTGGTATGGAAGTGCCAATGCACAGGACAGGAAATAACTTCAGTGTTGTTAACTCAGCTAACGACATCACGGGCATCAGTCCATTGAGGACATCAACAAGAGTCTCTATCCTCAAGGACCCCCACCACCCAGTGCATGCTCTCTCCTCACTGATACCATGGGGTATGAGGTACAGGGGCCTGAAGACAAGCACACAGTGGCATAAGGACAGATTCTTCCCCTTTGCCAACAGATATCAGAATAGAAAATGAACCACTTTCTCTTATTTTCTTGCATTTATTTTGAAATGTAATTTGAAGCAATAATTTGCACTGAGACGCTGCTGCAAAACAACAGGTTTTGTGACATGTTCATGACAATAAGTTCTGATTCCAAGTCTTATTTCCAACATAGGTCAACGTATTCAGGAGTTTAGGGGCCGTTAGTCAAATATTCTTGAAATAACACTGGTAACCAATGAGGAAGAAAAGAGGTTTTTGATTTCATCTGCTATTTTCCCCATCAATCTTCAAGCAATACGTCAATGCACATTTCGTATGAAGCTCCTTCCACATCAGGTTCTCAATCAAGTATTGTAGGAAGGCAGACCCAATGTCTTTTCGAAGGCAATCATCTTTTCATTGTATGTGCAAATTGACTACATTCAAGGAGGAAAAGTTATAATGATCGGTACTGAGAATTATACATCATGAGCTGCCTTTCTGTTTTTTGGAGAATGAGTGAGGTAGAGTAATTAATTGCATTAAAATGATGGAGATGCAATCTAAGCAGGGTCTTTAACTTAGAGTGGTGGGCTAAAAATTGGCAGTATATTTTTCAAAGTGCAATTGCATTTCAGCAATCAGAGTCAGAGGGATTTCTTAACAATATTCATGGTGAGTGAGGAGCAAATTTGGAACTAGAGATCAGCCATTCCAGAGTGATATTAGGAAGCTCTTCAGCACAGTAAAGCTTTTGAAAATGCAAATGTTCATCCTCCAGAAAGCTGCTGAAGTTGAGAGCATGAACTGAAAGATTAAAAACTGAGAGCCACCCAATTATTTTTTAAGGCAAATGTGTTCAACAATTTGGAATAAAGTAAGAAGGTACGGGGAAGCTGCATATTGACACATGGTCCTGGGACGTTGGTGCAGGGTTCAGATGAGAAAGGATAAGAAAATAATTCAGTGTCTATCAAATAGTTAGTTCCATTTGAACTGCCTGCTCAGTGACGTGCAATTTATCATCACCTTGCCCGCAATCTGTAGGTAGAGACCATCTCAGAACTTACAAAGAGCAAATTCAAATTACAATTGTGTATCTCGGATTGGATAAAGCATTATCTCACTGTCATGTTTCACTTTAACTAGAATTTCTGAATGCTGAAGTTCTGCTAAGTTATTTCATACAAATATATAAACAATTTATATGCTGAAGATAATCTTTTCGGTAAATCTGAACAACTCACAAAGATCTCTTTACATATAAAATTCAATCTCTAATTTCATTCGATGGTTCCACAGTGTATAGAGTTGTAATGTGAATGATATTTTGCCTAATTATATTGTAATTGACGCTGATAGTTCAATTTCCAAAGGTCTATTTCATGGAAAGCAGATACAGTTGGACTTCAAGATGATAAGTCCATTATACCATGTGAAACACAATACAGTTCTCTATTTTAACATAATGGTATGCTTGTTTGAGTCTATAGTTTTTAGCTGACCAGTGTCAAACAGCTCACAACAAGTATATATTAAGATCAACTGCATGCACAGTGGGAGAACTAATATTTAAAAAATGTATAAGAGCTAATTAAGTGAGTATCAACAACCCAATCAGATTCAGGATACCTACTATTTTTCTTGTAAATCATGAAAATTTAATAATCAATTAACATGTAAGGCAATATGAATCTGTTGCACTGGACAGATAGAACTGGTCAAAATATAAGTTCACAGAACTGAGAATAATTTGAGATATCAGGGAAAAGAATTGATCCTTGTTCTGTGCAATGATTCTCTGGTTTAGTGACCACATTGTTTGCAAGGTCAAGACGTTTTTTTCTTTCAATTGTTATGAGACTAACAAGGGGAAATATTCACCTGCAACTCCCCTCCACACTGTGGAGCACTGTTGGTGGTGCTATCAGTAACTGACTTCCAAATATCAAGGCTGGCACTAACATTGTCCCAAGGATTGGCTGCTTTAGTCGCAGGCAATGCATTTCCAGTAGACGATGGTCATGGAAGATTCAAGATTCATTGATGTCATGTAATAAAACATAGAACATAGAACACTGCAGCATAGAACAGACTTTACAGCCCTCGATGTTGTGCCAGCCCATATATTCCTTAAAAAATACTAAACCCCATAACCATCCATTTTTCCTTCATCTATGTGCCTGTCAAAGAGTCTCTTAAATGCCCTTAATGTTTCAGTTTCCACCACCATCCCTGGCAAGGCATACCAGGCCCCTACAACTCTCTGCATAAAAAAAATACTTATCCCTGATGTCTCCCATAAACTATTCCACTCCCCCCCCCCTTAGCCCCTTAGCTTTTTACATATGTCCTCTGGTGCTTCCTATTCCTGCCCTGGGATACATGTGCTAGCGGTTCACCCTATCTATGCCTCTCATAATCTTGTAGGCCTCTATCAAGTCTCCTCTCATCCTTCTACACTCCAAAGAGAAAAGTCCCAGCTCAGCTAACTTTGCCTCATAAGACTTGTTTTCCAATCCAGGCAACATCCTGGTAAATCTCCTCTGCACCCTCTCCAGAGCTTCCACATCCTTCCTTTAATGAGGTGACCAGTATGGAACACAATACTCTAAGTGTGGACTTAACCGAGATTTGTAGAGTGGCGAACATGAACTCTCTTCTCCTGAACTCAATCCCTCTATTAATGAAGCCCGGCATCCCGTAGCCCTTCTTAACTATGCTATCAACCTGTGCAGCAACCTTGAAGGATCTGTGGATTTGAAGTCCCTCTGTTCATCCACACTTTTAAGTAACAGGTGTAATTACACAAAGCTTGCTCTAGTCTGCCATAAGGCATTCAATAGCAGAAATTGCTGGGTGCCTCTTACAGTCTGAGAAAGAGAAGCCAAAACGAGACCCCTCAAGAGACTATGGATTTACTCCAGCATTCCCGTCCAAACCACTGACAACCAGAACTCTAGATCGGAACCTCCAATACAATCAGGTAGCATTCAGCACACTCTTGCTCCATAGTTCTGATACCTAGTGCCCTTGAGACAGTTTCAAGTCAGTCTCTAGCAGTTCACAGCCTGGGGTGTATCCCTCTACCGCAGCTGCCATCAGTCTGTGGCCTCCTTGTTTTTCTGGCCTTGAGTAGCCACCAGCCCTGTGTTCTTTAGCTGGAAAACCCCTCACTGCTCCACCACCATGGGTCACCTTGAGGGGTTGACAAAGATGAATCCAGAGAGAGGTGAAGGATGATTGACAGATGAGGAGGCGGAGGCAGATGGTGATAGGGGCTAAGCAAAGGGAGAGAGATGCAAAAATAAAGGGGAAGACAAGTCTTAACTGGTGGGGTTAAAGATGGCTAGTGTGGAGTGAAAAATGTCATGCCCCTGAAAATGGGGAGAAATAATCACAAAAGTGATTGGGTGATGTTCCCTCAGTGGGAGCGTTTACTCAAATGTCGTTATCAAATATATACACAATTTCCAAACAACGTACCAGCTCAGTTACAGTAGAATCTATACCCTCTGTAAATTACAATGGTATACAGTATTCCCTCATTTTCCCTTCTGCTGCTTCTAAATAATATGGAATTATGGCTCAGTAAACTCTCACAAAACTTGTAAAATTTCCTAAATATACAATATACCAACAACTATCATTTACTTAGGTGTACGTTTGACTTAGCCACATGGCCGAATTGCTCGGCACAGCTACAGGTTACACTCTGCTGACATGCAGAGGCTTTGCTCACACACACACACACACACACACACACACACACACACACACACACACACACACACACACACACACACACACACACACACACACACACACACACACACACACACACACCTGGTCATACTTGGCAAAACTGTACATTAACTTACTCAAAATGTTACATCAACATTCTCTTGACACTTGAAACATCTTAGTGAATTATCACAACCAGGTTACCAGTGTGGACTGCCCACAGCATACCTGAAAATGGGGAGAAATAATCGCAAATGAGGGACGTACCACGATTCCCCCTGGGTAATGTGGGTGGATACGCTATAATACTATTATGGTTCCATTCTTACCAATAAAGAATGAAATAAACAATGAATGAATGAAAAACATTTTAGCATTTTAACCCTTTTTCACATATTATGAATTTCCACTGTTTAGGCACCTTTTGAACACATATTACTAGCACCTTTTAAGTACATTCCTTTTAAACACATTTTTATCCTTATCGCAGCATTCTTACCTCATTACAAACCATGAATTTACTGACTTTTAGATGTGTTACAGAGACCAGTGCTGAATGGAGAAGTTGATTTGTGATATGATCGCTTGACTGACTGAGCTCTTCTAGCATATTGTTTTTTTTTGCTCCGGATTTCAGCATCTGCAGTCTTTTATGAACCTCCAACATGGACTGTTCAATATTCCCATTTTAAAAAATCTCTGATTCATTACAGGGTACGATTGATACTGGCAAAATTATAAATCCAGGTAGCTTGCATCAAATGTTAAAAAAAATGACTATTAATTGTCAGAAATTAAAATAGGGACCAAAGAAATGGCAGAACAATTATTTTAGTTTTGCCTTCACAAAGGAGAAAACAAACTATCTCCCAGATTTACTGGGAGACGAAAGGTTTAGAGGGTTGGATGAACTGGGAGGAGATCATCAAGGGATCTAAGGTTCCTTTTTATTGTCATGTAATAATAAGTAAAAATGTAATATACATGATATACTTCAATTTTTGTCTACCCTCAGGCAAATACCAATTTGCCATAAGCATTGCCTGGTGCCCCTAACAATAAGAGGAAAAGAGAGTCCTTCAGAGACACTGAGAAGTCTGTAGATTCACCTCCAGCACTCCTGCAGTCTCTGCAGCCGGATGGAGTCCAGTTCAAACTATTGGCAGCCTGAGATCCAGGATCATCTATTGCCAGGAAAATTAATGGAGCAAAAATCTGGCAAATCTGCAGGGATTGATAATCCTCATCTCCTTGTAAAAAAAAATATTGATCTTGAAAATAGTGGATGCATTATTGGTTCACTTCCTATTTTCTTAATATTCTGGAACTATTTCTACCACAAATGTAAGCCCACTATTTGAAAATATAGAAGTAAGGTTAAAAACAGGTGGCTAAAGATCTGGAAGCTCACTGTCTGTATTGGCAAAAATGACAGAAAATCTTTTATAAAGGATGTGCTAAAACCTCCGATTTTTAGGGTTGGATAAAGTCATTCTGAATCATTGGGGTCACTTCTAGGGTAGGTGGGACCTATACAGGCACAACAGTATGCATCTGAACTGGAGGGGGACTAATATCCTCACAGGAAGGTTTGCTGCAGCTACTCTGGGGTGGGTGAGAGGGGTGGGGTTAAGCAGATTGGGCAGAGGAATTGGAACAAGAATGAGAGGGCAGAGAATAGAGCAGATGGTGGAAAGTTTTATGCAAAGTTTGTGAGGAAGGACAGGCAGTGGAGGGAGAATAAATGTAGTCAAATGGAAGGTTTGAAATTTGTTCATTTCAAAGCAAGAGACATTAGGAATAGTGGAGATGAACTGAGAGCATGGATCAGAATGGGGAATGTTGTGGCCATTACAGAGTCTTGGCTGGTGGAAGGACAGAATTGGCCGATGTGAGGTTTAGATGTTTTAAAAGAGATAGGGTGTGAAGTAAAAGGGTTGTGGGTTGATGGTAATGGTAGCAATACTGGCCAGGGATATTATCACAGCTGTGGAAAAGGAGGATGTTGTGGAGAGATTGTTTACTGAGTCAGTGTGTGTGGAAGTTAGAAACAGCAATGGAGTGATTATGATATTGGGAGTAGTCCAGATCCACCCCGATTGATAAGTCCCCAGGACCAGGAGAGATATACCCCAGGTTACTGCAGGAAGCAAGGAAAGAGATTTCTGGGGTATTAGCAATGATCTTCGCATCCCCACTGGTCACAGGGGAGTTAATGGAGGAATAGAGAATGGAAAATTTGATCTCCTTGTTTAAAAAGGTAATTCTGGGAATTATATTCCAATGAGTTTCATGGCATTTGTGGGCAAACTCTGGGAGAGGGTTCTTAGGAACACAATTAAGAAGCATTTAGAGACATATAGACCTCTCAGAGATAGTCTTTATTGCTTTGCAAGGAGAATACTGTGCCTCACAAGCCTAATTGAATTACTTGAGGAAATAATAAAAGGAATTGATGAACCTATGGTGGTAGATGTGATGTAAGTCAATTTTATTAAGACATTAAACAAGGAGCCCCATGGTAGCCTTATTCAGAAAGTCATGAAGCTTGGGATCCTTTGCTATTCAAGTTCAAAATTGGCTGGCCTGCAGAAAGCAGAGGGCAGTAGTAGATGAAACATATACTGCCTGAAGGTTGTTGACTAGTGGATTTCAATAGAGATCTGTTCTGGGATTCCTGCTCTTTTTAAATTTTATAAATGGCCTGGAGGCAGAAGAGGAGGGATAGGTCAATAGATCCAGTTGCAGATGGCACAATGGTTGGAGATCTGGGTACAGTAGGTTACAACAGGATAGAGGCAGGATGCAGAGTTGGGTGGAAAAGTAATGGATAGATTTCAATCTATGAAGTGATATACTTTGGAATGTCAAACTTGAAGGCTGAGTACATGGTTAATGAGAGGATTCTTAATATTGTGGCAGAAGGACATTGAGGTTTAAATGCTTAGATTTCTCAAGGTGGGTTCACAGGTTGATAAAGAAGACTTATGGTGAGTAGTTAATACGTTTATTGTTTGGGATGCACTGAAGGCATATTTGAGAGGTCAGATAATAAGTTTTACAGCAAAAATGAAGAAAGATTATATGAAAGAGGTTGACCAATTGGAAATGGAAATAGAAGATTTGGAGAAGGATTTGCAAAAAATGATTTCAGATGAGAAAAGAAAAAAAAGAATAATAAAAAAATGTGGTGGCACACATCCTCATGGTGAATCGGCCCCGCTTGTATCACCACGTGGCGGGGCAGCCATGGGGAAATGGCGTCATCAGAGGTTTTTCTCTGACTCCAGCATCCCTTCCAGCGCCCACCCTGGGCAGGGATTATGATGTCACAATGCACCAGGTGACTGAGCTCATGCCTCCCTTAAAGGGACATGCTGAATATGAATAAAAACTGTCCATAACAACCCTCAATGTGGTGGCTGTGTTTCTTCCACTGCTCTCACCACCACAGTGGTGACCCCAACGAGCCCAGACATTTTTTTATGGACTCAAAACACCATGGATTCAGCAGAGGTTAATACTGTCCCCATCAAGCTTCTCCCCTTTTGTACCCACCTCCCAAGAATATGGTTTGTGCAGGCGGAAGCACAATTTCAACTCTGCAACATCTCCTCAGACGCCACAATGTTCTATCATGTCGTGACCACTCTGGACCAAGATACGGCAACGAAGGTGGACGACAACCTCCACCACCCCCCGGCTACGGGCAAGTACACCGCCCTCAAAGATCTGCTGCTTGGAACTTTCGGGCTAACTCCCCAGCAATGGGCTTCCAGTCTCTTTCACCTAGATGGACTTGGGGACCATAGTTCGTCGGCGCTGATGGACGAAATGCTGGCCCTGGCGGAAGATCACGAGCCTTGTTTTCTCTTCCGCCAGATATTCCTGGAACAGATGCCGAAGGACATCCAGCTGCTCCTCACAGATAAAGACTTCTCAAACCCGAGGAGAGCAGCAGTCTGGCCGGATGCCTTCTGGCACACGAAGAGGGAGAAAGAGGCAGCCCTCAACTAGATGGCATGACCAGGAGCCAGCCGTCCGAAAACTGTTCCCAAGACTAAGCCAGAGGAGGGCCAGTCAACTTGGTGTTTTTACCACCAGCACTGTGGAGCACAAGCCTGTAAGTGTAACCAGCCCTGTGGGTTTCATGGAAACGACCAGGCCAGCCACCATTAGTGGCTGTGACGGCTGGCCACACAAACAGTCTCCTCCATGTGATGGACAGATTCACCGGCCGCCGATTCCTGGTGGACACAGGGGCTGAGCTCATCGTCCTTACGCCCACAGCATTAGAGCCACTTTCTGAATCTTCTCCCCTCTTAGAAAATAATCTATATCTTTATTCCTTCTGCTGATGTATGCATGACCATACATCTCCCTATGCTGTATTTCATCTGCCACTTCTTTTCCATCTCTCTAACCTGTCCCATCATTTTAACGACAAGCCTGGCCACAAACCAATTAATTCCATGATCTAAACCATTTACATGCAATCAGAAAAGTAGCGGACCCAACATCAAACATTACGGAACAACATTCGTCACCGGCAGCATTAGTTTTTCAAGCTGTGTCACTGTGCCTTCTATTACAGACTGATCCCCTTACATACATAACATGTCTCATTTTTGCCACAGTAGAACATAGAACATTAGGGCTCATGATGTTTAAACAACCCATATATACTTACCAAAATGTACTGAACCTTTCCTACTTCATAACCCTCCATTTTTCTTTCATAAAAATACCTGTCTAAAAGTCTCTTAAATGCCCCTATTATTCTACCGCCACCACCACCCTTGGAAATGCATTCCAGGCACCGAAAAGTCTCTATGTAAAAAACTTATCCCTGATGTTTCCACTCAACTTTCCTCCCTTCAGTTTGTACAGATGTCCTTTGGTGTTTTCTACTCCCACCCTAGGAAAAAGGTGCTGACTGCCCACCTTATCTATGCCTCTCATAATCCTTTAGACCTCTATTATGTCACCCCCTCATCCTTCTTCACTCCATAAAGAAAAGCCCTAGCGCAGCTAACCTTGCCTCATAAGACACATCTTCCAATCCGGCAACATGCTGGCAAATCTCTGCACTCTTTTCACCCTCCAATAAATGCATAAGCATGTTCCCCTTTCTCAAATAGCATTGAATTTAGATGATTACCTTGAATTTTTCTACCAATACTATGATAACGTCACCGCAAGCATTGATCCCTGTCAAGCACTCCCTTCCGATGTCTTCTTGGAACTTCTGGAAGCGAACGATTAATGCAACTTTTCTGGTTTAATTTACAGCAGTTTGATTACCAGTTTACTCAAGCAAAAAAATCTGCATTTGATCATTCAAAGCCTCACATTCAAATCCCACCATGACAACTGCAGAATTTAAATTCAGTGGGATGAACCATTTGCTTCAGGCTGGCTGAAGGAGAAAGATCCTCTTGGGACATTGTCTATGACCCTACTAAATGAAAGCAATTTTATGGAAGTTTTTTTTTCCCCCTTTGCCATTTCTCTGCGGTTTCAGCTAAAGTTAAAGAGTGAAAGTAATTTTATCAAATAATCATTGAAATAAGGTTTTATTTTCCCTGGGATGGAAATGAGGTTGTGACAGGAAAACGGAGTCAGGGGATTTGTGTAGTTATGAAATAGAAGGAAGTGGACTGAGATGGGCTTGTTTGTGATCAAGATCATGGGAAGTGAGAGTTCATGTGAGATAACTGGGTCAGAAGGATGACTGTGAGAAAGTATATCGGAGAGTCTACATAGAGAGAAAGAGGATTCAGGAGGACGGTTGTAGTGCACAATTAGTTACCACCAAGACTAGGCTGATGGAAAAATAGGCTCTAATGTACAGAAGAAACTTGCTGGCCCAGATCCAGGTATAGGAATGGAGAGAAGGGTGAGGTGGCTTGACCTTTATGGCCCAAGACCATGGGGGATGAGTCATAGGGTATGAGTCATCAGGGGCCAGCTCCATATACACAGTAACCAACAATAACTATATACAATGGAGGAAACATATCACCACAATGGTACAAATGGATAAGTAAACTGGAAGTGAAGATTAAATCACATAATGTGCAGGTATTGAATATGATTCAAGAATCAAGATTTTTTTTGTCATGTAATAAAACTGAAAATGGGACGTGAGACGAAATTTCCCATAAGGCAGAGAAAGATATGTTTTCAGCAAAAAAAAATGCCCAGCGCCCCTTACGAGAGAAAGAGAAGCAAGAGAGTTGCCCCAGGATCATTGAACAAGCATGACTTCACCTCCAGGACTCCCACAGCCTCACAACACACCGCCTTCAATCCAAACCATTAGCGCCCAGAACTGCAGATGCACACCTCTGACACAATCAGTAAGTCTTCAGCACCCTCGGCACACTCTCGCCTCCTGGTACCCGTCAGCCAATCTCGAGTAAGTCTCCAGCAGTCCACAGATGGCAGCAGCCCACAGCCTAAATGGGTACCTCGCCTCGAGACACCAACAGCCAGCCTCCTGTATGTTCTTCAGTTTCAGAGACCTTCACTTCTCAAATAGGTGGTGGCTTCTCAGGTTTTTGGCATCCTGCACCAGTCCTCTGCTTCCCTGAATTTTGCAATCCCTCGTGGCCACAGAAAAAAAAAAGTTAAGGATAGAAAAAGGGGAATATGGTTATTTCCAAATCTCTCTTTGTATGATCTGCCAACATTGTAAAAATGTTCAAAAAATTAAATCACATTGCTGAAAATAGTCAGATTGTTTGGGAGCCAATTTCATTGATATTACAAGCATGTAGCAGAGAACTTCTTATCCTGAACATGTCTAGAGCATAAAGAATATAATGCCTTCATGTCAGTCAAGCAGGTGCCTCGAGGTCAGTGTCAATTCCTGATGTCCAAGTAGACAAAGGAATATTGATTTTCCAGGTTCAAGAATGAAACATTTCCTTTTGGTAAGTGCTCTGCATTTTGCAATCCCTCATCAAGGAGGAGTGCGGAGAACGTCTCCAGGGAGGCCATTTCTCTGTTGATGAATCACCACAAAACTTCATGGCGGTTTACACAAACATTTATAAATTTCATTATTACAATTCCCATCGATCTTTTATTATATTGTTATTATGAGAATAAGGAGTTTATCTTCATGCAATAGCTATTATATATATATATATATATATATATATATATATATAAAAAAATTAAAAATCTTAGAGATGTGGAAGTCAGCCTGTGCCAAAATGTATGGGTAAGGGATAGAAGTGACCCACACCTTTGCATTACATAATTTTATCATTAAGGAAAACCATGTTCTCAGCTCTGCTTTCTGGTGTTTTTCTTACACAAAAGAATGGTATGTGTTTTTGTCTGGTAAATAATCGGCATTACTTTGAAGGATACAATTTTAATGATGTTTATGCCAGCTTTATTTCAATTTTAATTAGGTTTATGCAAGTCATTTCTAATCTCCATTTTAGCAAGGTCAACAACCTGTTTCCTGCAAAGTTTGCAAAATGCCTTCAGCCATTTTATGGCACACTATGTGATTCAGCCATTTTGTAATTAGTGCTGCCTTCTAATTCTAACAGCAAAAACTTTAAACACTGAGATATAAACTATAGTTCCACAGAGTCATAAAGTTCTACAACATGGAAACAAGCTTGTCTTCCCATGCTGGCTAAGCTAGTCCCATTGGCCTGCGTTCAGCCTATATCCTGCTGAACCTTTCCTTTCCATATGCCAGTCGAAATCAGAATCAGAATCAGGATTAATTGTCATGAACAAGTCATAAAACATACTATTGTGGCAACATCACAGTATATGTGTGTGTGTGTGTGTGTGTGTGTGTGTGTGTGTGTGTGTGTGTGTGTGTGTGTGTGTGTGTGTGTGTGTGTGTGTGTGTGTGTGTGTGTGTGTGTGTGTGTGTGTGTGTGTGTGTGTGTGTAAATATAAATATATATAAGAACCATTTTACGACAGTCCTATACAAAATAAAATAAAATTATAACATTAATAGTACACAAAAAATAAGACAGTGTCTTTAGTACATTGATTATTCAGGAATCTGATGGCAGCGGAGAAGAAGCTGTCCTTGTGCTGTTCAGTGCTCATTGTTAGGCTCCTGTTGGAGAATTGAACAGTCCACCTACATCTATGAGATCTCGTACCGGCCCAGGAAGCTCAACGAGCATCCCAATGCCCTGTCCCTGGGTACCTGCGCCAACAGGCAAGCATATCACCTCCAAGCCCTTCACAATAGCCTCTGTCACTCTGGGTCACTAGGCCCTATCACTTTGTGAGAACCTCCCATACTCAGCTGAGGACATCAGAGAGCTGCCCGGTCTGCACGGAGTGCAAGCTGCACTTCTACTAGCCAGAGAAAGCTCACCTAATGAAAGCCACCTGTCCCTTCGAACATCTAATTATGGTCTTCAAGGGCACCCTTCCTTCCATAAATCAGAATGTGTATTTCCTCAATATTTTTGATGAATACTCACAATTCCTGTTCACAATCTCCTGCCCAGATATGACTATGGCCGCTGTCATGAAGTCCCTGCATAATCACTTCACGCTCTTTGGATGCCCGAGTTACATTCACAGTGACTGGGAATTCTCATTTATGAGCGAGGAGTTGCATCAATAGCTGCTGGTCAAAGGCATAGCCATGAGCAGGACCATGAGCTATACCGCCTCCCACGGGAATGACCAGGTTGAAAGGGAGAACGGCACCATTTGGAGGTCCTCCTACAACTCAAGTCAAAAGGACTGCTCAACTCCCAGTGGTAAGAGGTCCTACTAGAGGTTCTCCATGCCACCAGGTCCCTCCTCTGAACAGTGACAAATGTGATCTCACATGAAAAATTATTCTCTTTCCCCAGGAAGCTGGCATCAGGAACAATACTACCAGTCTGGCTGTTGACCCCAGGACCTGTGCTACTCCAGCGATGTACCAGAACCCACAAAGCAGACCCCTGGTCAAGAAGGTCTACCTCCTCCATGTGAACACCTAGTATGCTTACATGGAGTACCAGGATGGCTGGAGAGACATTGTCTTTATCCAGGACCTGTCTTATGTAGGGGAACACATAAATGAGGTGCTCGCTGAACTGACCATGGTCGATCGACCAGCACCCTCCCCTTCCCCACAGAGATACGGCCGAGGATCCAACCTCACCATCGGCACCAGCTGCACCGCCCCAACCCCAACCCACACACCCTACCCCAAACTAGTTGCAACTGATTCTGTTCAGTCATCTGAATCACAGCCCCTCACACAGTGCACAGTCCAGGAGCCTACAACTACACCCCAGCTGGCACTGTGAATGGTTATTTCAATGGATGAAACCAGCAAACAGGCTGAACTGTAAATAGACTCTGAATTGACTTTGACACTACATCCCACCAGACTTTGTGTCAAAAGAAGAAGTGAATGTGTTGGAACACTGTATTGCAGTCATTGTACTGGTTGGCCCACCCCTGATACTGTAACCCCTCCCCTCCAGGATCCATAATAAAGGTGGTATCACCCAATCCCCCTCCTTCAGTACTGCCTTGGAATCAGGTCAGCAGCATGAAAGATACGACAGAGTTTATAGTGATTAAAGCCTGTTAACCTTGATTTCTGGCATGTCGGGTCTAATTGATAGCATGACAGGAAGGAAGGAAATCACTTTTCTGGGAGTTAAACTGTTAGAGGCAAGTGTAGAGCCAGACAACAGCAAGGTGAAAGCAATTTTTAGAAATGCCCACACCTACTGACAATAAAGCCATATTGAAAATGCTGGAAATGATCAATTTCACTGTAAATTCAGACCAAACCTGTCTTCCAGAAAACAATGTACCTAAGGAAACGTGAATTCAAGTGGGCGGACACCACAAGGAAGAATGGAGATTAATGACTAACAACAGAACCAATGCTTTTGATATTCTTTGATGCATCCAGAAAGATGATAATATTTACAGATGCCTCAAAAGATGGAATAGGTGCTCAGGAACAATGACAACATCTGAATGTCGATATGCACAGATTGAGAAAGAGTGCCCAGGTCTGGTTTATGAATTCAGGAATTTCAACAGTGATGTATGTGTATGATCTACCAAAATTCATGGCAGAGACAGACCACAAAATATTAATAGCCATAATCAAGAAAAATCTCAGTAAAATGTTACTGCAAATCCAAAAACTGATGATGAAGCTACAACATTATCACATTGAATTGTGTACACACTGTTATGAGCCCTGAGGACCACAAAATCCAGCTGCAATAGTTATTCACCAAAACAAATGGTTACTTAAAGAAAAGTTGCTTTTAATTATCTTTAAACATGAAAACAGAATCACACTTTAGCTTATCACTATTATCTTAACTAACCTAACCCCCTTCTAATTCTAAGCACACGTGTATGTAATGTGTGTGTAAGTTTAGAAAAGTTCTTGATTCACAGTCCAATCTCACTTCTCATTCCTCCAGTTTTCTGATTGCAGGCAATTCTTATACTGTGCACAGAATTTAACATTTATAATATTCATGGGGCTTTGGTTCTTTAAAGGTAAATGGTTACCGCTCAGGAAGGTTCTTGTCAGTTTTCAGAGAGAGATTTGTTGTTCACTGAACACCCGCAACTGATTCCTTTTAATCAGCCACTTCAGTGTATTGCCAAAGAAATGTTCCCCATCAGGGTTTTTCAGATGATAAGCTCTTTCTTTCAGGTTGCTACAGAGTTTCTTTTAGTTTCTCTTATTTCAAATGAATCATTTAGCAGCCACAAGGGGTTTGATCAGGCTGAACTAAGCACTCACACCTGTCTTCAAAATAGGTTTTTTTTTCCACAAGCTTACCAGCTTGTCCTGTTTCAGTCCCATCTGTGGATGCTGACAGTAGAACTGCAGAACTGATCTCTCTGTCTGTCTGTCTGTCTGTCTGTCTGTCTCTCTCTCTCTCTTTCTCTCTCTGAGAAAAGCCAGTTTGACTCCCTCCCTGCTTGCAAAAAAACAACATGACTCTCTTAGAACTGCAAACAGCACTCCCAGACAGCCTGCAGCTCCAAACCTTCACTTCTGAGATCTTTCATCTGTTGCTTTTCAAAATAATAATCCATTAGTGAAATCTCAGGCACTCTTCAAAATTTTTGCAAAGGGACACGGATCTGACCTATCTAGCTTGAGCTAGATATTTTAAATGAGATCTGTTTTGAAATGTTTGTATGTGACCTACACTAAAAAAACTGCCCTAATTTATCTCCCAAAATCATATCTATATACAATATAAAACCAATATAATCTGTCACAACACCAGGGAAACTTATTGTGTAAGATGATGCATTATCTTGGGCAACGATACAGAATGAAGCACACAATGAGTGTTCCACAGACACAGATGTGAATCTTCACATGAATCTCTTCCCATATCTGACATGAAATCAAGATTTCAGCTGAAACAGAAAAGGACACAGTTCTACAGAAAGTCATCAAGAATCTAAATGAAGGTACCTGCTTCTTCCCCAAATCTAAAACATATATTAGATATATTAGGAGTCAATTTATGCAGTTTTTGAAGGGTAAGATAGAGCTGATTCAAAAATTTATATTGCACCAATCAGTCTATATCTTACATTAATGGTATTAATCATGCAATTATGACATAAATTGGACCAGTCTTATCATTAATACTAATATACAAGTCTAATTCCCTTCTTTGTTTTGATTTCTATAACTCCCACTTAGGAATGCCCGATTGTAGTAGAAAGTAAATTACAAACATAAATTTCATTGTGATCCCTTTTCGAATTAGAATCTCCACTTCACTGCACTCTGATAAAATCATGGTAGGTCCTAATACATCTCTTTAAAAAGAAGCTCTTAATTGAAAGCAGCAGAAGATTGCATCATTATGGACATTGTATTTAATTTCTAACTGTTCAAATGACATTAATTGCCTTTATACATAGCAATCGTCTACATATCTGATCCTTTACAGGACCAGGTAAGTAGAATTAAATTGTTCATAGTTAAAGGAATTATTCTATTTTGAATCAAGGATATTTTTAAAGTTTTTTTTTCTTGAACCAATTAAATTATTCAAGTTGTGCCATATTTTCAAAATGTTTATTAATAGTCCCTCCTTTCCAGCAGAAATTAATTTAGTATCCCATTTGTATATACAATCTTTTGTTACTCTCTCTCTGACTTTGTGCAGTTAAATTTCCACCTATTAAGGCTTGTCTCTTCCATCAAAGAGGGAAAAGACAAATTTCATTTGGACCACCCACTAATAATATTTGAAATTTATGAGCTATAAACCTCCCATACTATATTTCCAAATTAATTTTTCTATGGAGATTCCAGTTAACTTACCTTTCCAAAGACATGTCCTAATTAATTTGTTCAAGTTTTTAAAAAAATCTGCAGTAGTGGCATTCAAATGATTTGGAAACACATTCATTTTAATACAATTTACCCTTCCAATTAATGTGATTGAGAGAGTCACTCATTTACTTAAATCTTCTACCTGGTCATGCTCTAAACTGAAATTTTTTTGGAGAATTTAAGAATTTTATTAAACCAGATTATTAGGAAGCAATTGCCACTAAGTCTGGAATTATTTCTTCTCAGAAATATTATGGACATAAGTCCTAAAATGAGGCTGTCCAGGTACAAATTAGAATTTCTTAAGATTGCATTAGCAGTGGCCAGGAAATGTATTGGAGTTATTTGGAAGTCTGATTCCCTTCTTGATATAGCCCAATGGAATGTGTTCCATTGCATAATTGTATAATTGTGTTCCACTGAAGAAAATTACTTACAATTTTTTTTTAAAGTACCTATTTAGATTCTGTATTTTCTGACTCATTTAAATCTAGGAATTTGCTAGCCATTTTTTATGATGCAACCATTTCCCTCAATCCTAAAAAAACCCCAAAGATTTATCCATTTGTGCCTCCTATAGATCAATTTCTCTTCTAAATGACAATATAAAAACTCTATCTAAAGTCTTATCATGTAGATTGGAAAATATTTTGTCTCTTATTATTTCTGAGGACCAGATGGGCTTTATTAAAAATCTTTTTTCACACGTTGATATACATAATTTATTGAATATTATATATTTCCCCTCTATTTCTCCCTTGGAATTTGTTATCTCTTTAGGTGCTGAAATGGCCTTTGATAGAGTTAAATGGGAATATTTATTTGCAATATTTGAAAGGTTTAATTTTGGTCCCACATTTATTTCTTGGATTAAATTACTATAATTATTTCCTACTGCTTCTATTCTTACCAATATTTTGCAAACTAAACATTTTAAACTTTATCGAAGGACCAGTCAGTATTGCTCTCTTAGCCCCGTATTGTTTAATTCAGTTTTACAACCCTTGACTAATGTCTTCAGAGAATCTCAGGATATTTCTGGAATTAATAGGGGAGGATCAGTTCCCATGTCCCTCTTTGCACTAATGACCTTTTGTTTCATTATCTGATCCCAATTCTTCAATTCCTGCTATATTATCATTATTCCATCTATTTTGAACACTTTGGACCCTTCATACACTGTTTTTCCTTTCAAGACTGCTAAAAGCTAATTTACATACCTTGGTGTAACAATTACTAAGAATCACAAACATTTGTTTATGGAATTTTTTGCTTTATTAAATCAGGTGAAGAAATCCTTATCTCAGTGGTCCCCTCTTTTGTTGACCATAATTTGATGAATTCATGTTATTGAGATGAATATTTTACCCAAATTTCTATAATCTTTAAGCCATTACAATTTTTGTTCCTAGATCTTTTTTTTTACTCACTTGATTCTATTATATCATCATATATTTGGAAAAATAAATGTCCTTGTTTAAATAAAATTTATCTCCAAAATTTAAAAAAAGAATGGAGGTTTGGCTCTACCCAATTTTAGATTCTATTATTAAGCTGTTAATATTTGTTATATTATATTTTAGTTACATTATGATAACAAAACAGATGGCTCAGCCTGGGTTGATTTGGAGTTGAATTCAACTGAGAAATTTTCTATTCTTTCTTTAGTTAGAGCATTCTTGCCTTTTCCTATTAGTAAAAAAGATTGAAAACCTAGTGGTTGAACACACTTTTAGGATTTGGTTTCAGTTTAGAAAACATTTTGGACTCCACAGGATTCTTTTTGTTAGTCCTATTCTATCAATCTACCTTTTTCAACATTGTTTGATGGATTCTGCTCTTCAGGAATGGTGAAGATTAGGTATTAAACATTGTTATGATTTAATTTTGATAACAATCTTAGTACATTTGAGAAAAATCTCATTTTTTTAATAAATATTTGCAAATTAGGGACATTCTCCATTCTCAACTATTAAACCATTCTTAGGCTCCTGTAATGAATTTGATAGAAGCAATCGACAAATATCTCAGCAAAGGTTTATTATCTGTAGAATATGATGCTTTGTTAAAATCAAGGAAAACAACACTGGACAAAATTAAAAAAAAACATGGGAGCAGGACCTCCATATTTCAATTTCTGAATAAATTTGGAATTCAATTTTTAAGTTGATTAATACTTCATCTCTAGGTACCCGTCACTCACTATTACAATTTAAAGTTGTGCATAGAACCTGATGTAACAGTTAAATTAGTTCATATTTATCCTGATATCAGCTCTCTTTGTGACAGATGTAAGAATGAGGATAGTTCACTATTTCATATGTTCTGGTCTTGTCTGACTTAGTCAAATTTTTGGAGGTGGTTTTCCATGCTGTATCAATAATTATTAATGTAAAATTAATACCAGATCATTTAATAGCTTTGTTTTGTACAGTTGAACAGAAGGAAGTGAAATTGTCAGCATCTCATCGTCATGTATTGGCCTTCACTTCTCTTATTGCAAGATGAATAAATTTGATCAGATGGAAAGATGCTATCCCTCCCATTCATAATTAATGGTTACATGGAGAAAATTATATGTTCCACAAGTATTTTAAATTTATTTTTTTCTAATCTTTGGGGTTCCTTTTTGAATTACTTCCATATTTAATGTGAATTATAATTATATAATTTGTGATTCTCGTGGATTTGCGCTTCTTATTTTTACTAGAAATAAATTATTTAATTTAATTATTAAGCTATTAAGGACCTAATTATTAAGTTTGCAGATGACACTACATTGGTGGGCCTGATTACAGGCGATGATGAAATAGCATATTGGGGAGATGTTTAGCACCTAGCCTTGTGGTGTGCCAAGAACAATCTGTTACTCAATACCCAGAAGACAAAGAAGATCATTATGGATTTTAGACGGGTAGGAAGCCACAGTCATGTCCTGATTTAAATCACTGAAGTAGTGGTGGAGCATTAACAGAGCTTTAAATTCCTGGGGGATCCATATTCAAGGACCAAGTGAGATTAGCAGAGATAATCTCACTTGGTCCTTGAATTCATCAAAAAGACACAACATCTTTATTTTTGAGATGCCTGAGTGCTAATCTCACTTGGTCCTTGAATTCATCAAAAAGACACAACATCTTTATTTTTGAGATGCCTGAGGAAGTTACATCTCTGCCCAAGAACACTTTTGAATTTCTATAGAGGCACAATTGAGACTGCCCTGACATACAGTAAGTATTTCGATGTGGTATGATAATTGTACTGTACAAGATCATAAGGCTGTCCAGCGGGTAGTGAAAACTACCCAACGGATTGTTGGAATGCAATTGCCTACCATCAAATCTATCTATCAGGAATGATGCTTGGGCAGGGTGAGAAATGTTATGAAAGTTGCTACATACCCTAACCATGAACTATTTACTCTCCTACCATCGGACAGATGCTAGAGGAGCCTTTGCTCATGCACCACTTGGCTTAAAAGAGCTTTTTTATGAAGCCAAGACAACATTAAACACCAATTCATGGCACTGAGTGCATTTTATAATCAGTAATTTTTAACAATTTATTTTAGAATAGTGTGGTTTTAATTGAATATGGTTTATTTATGTTGTTTTATTGTAATGTTATGTAACTATATTTTAAATTCTGGTTGATGCTAATTGTGTCTCAATGACAATAAAATGTACTTATAATTTATATTATCTTTAAACTTTGGAATGGTTTAGGCACACATGTCAAACTCTGGCCCGCGGGCCAAATTTGGCCCGAAATATAATTATATTTGGCCCGCAAGATCATTTCAAAAATATATTAGAGGTGGCCCGCCCTGCAGCGAGAGCCGATGCTGTTTTTTGGTAATGTCACCCCCACTATCCTCCCCCTTCATTGCATATCCTTCCCCATTGTAACACGAGAAATTGTAACACGAGAAGTCTGTCGATGTCATCAGCTGGCAAGCCAGTTGGAAGGCTCCCCGCACAACCAGTCACTTCTCCCACCTGTCGAGCGGTGCGGCGGATTGGCGAGCACCTGTGGTTTCCTGTCGGTGTGATGGGCATGGCAGGCTGCGCACGGCCCCCGGGCAGCGCGAGTCCCGCGCGACTGGCACCGGACGGCCCTTCCACAGCGCGAGCGCACTTCTCCCGGTCGCCACGGCCTTCAGCGCTTGCACCCGCGCGGACCCCAGGGACGGCTGGTTCAGCCCTGCACATGAAGAGAGAGATGGTGGCTGTCCGCAAAGGCTGATCAGCAGCGCGCTGGGCCTGAGTGGGTGGGTAAGCAGGGGTGGGCAGAGGGTGTAGGTGAGGAGTAATGGGCAGGGGAAGTTATGGTGGTGCGTGGGGCAGTTATGGTGGTGCGTGGGGCAGTTAGAGGGATGGATGAGTAGAAGGAGGGGTGGATAGGGAAGAGGTAAAAGGGGAGGGGGAGGGCGAGTAGGGGAGGGGTGATTAGAGGGTGAGAGATGGGTAGAGGGAGGAACAGGTTGAGGGGAGAGGCAGTAGTGGGGCATGTATAGGATGGGGTGGTTAGAGGCGGAGCGAGTGGAGTGAGGAGTGAGTAGAGGTTGGGTAAAGGACTGGTCAGGTAGAGGGATGATGGGTCGAGGGTGAATAGAGGCCTAGAGCCTGAGGAGTGAGCAGGAAATGCTGAGTCCTGATGCAGGCCAAAATGGACACAGCCTGTGAATGCTGACTACATCTCCACAGGGACCAAATAGGTTTCCCTCAGGTCAAGCAAAGGGTGAACTTGAGCTACCTACTCCTGACCTGTAACATTATCCTCCTAAAGTTATATCCTAAAGTTTAACATTACATATGTTGAAAGAAGAGAAAACATGCAGATGTTGTTGAAAATTTTCAATAAATATTTAGTTCGGCCCTCGACTTAGTCCAAGTTTTTAATTTTGGCCCTCCGTGAATTTGAGTTTGACACCCCTGGGTTTAGGGGTTGGATTTTGTAATTATGTTTTTCAATTTTTTTTACTCTCTTATTGTTTCTTTTCTTTATAAAATATATCCTTGTATCAATATTGTTGCATAAGATTAACTTTTTTTCTGCTCATGAGTTTGCATATTTTGTTACAACTATATTAGTGTTATGCATCAATCTTTTTTACACTATGTATGTATTGTATACTCAATCAAAAAATATTGGAAAAGGAAAGAAAAAAGGCTATAGGAAAAGTCCTGGGATTTATAGACTGGTGACTGTTATGTCAGTGGAGTGTAGACTATTGGAGAGGATTCTTAAGGATAGGATCTACGAACATTTGGAGAAGTACAGCATGCCTTTGTGAAGGGAATGTCGTGCCTCATGAAATTAATTGAGTTTTTTGAGAAGGTAACAAAATAAATTGAAGGGAGGAAGGAAATAGCTGTGCTCTACATGAATTTTAGCAAGGCATAGGACAAGGTCCCCCATGAGAGACTTGTTCAGAAAGTCTTGAGGCATGCAATCCATTAAACCTTGGCTGTGTTGATAAAAGTGCCTTGCAGGTAAAAAGCAGAGAGTAGTAGTGGAATGAAAGTATTCTTCCTGGAGGTCAGTGACTAGAGGAATACCTCAAGGATCAGTTTTGGGACTACTGCTTTTTAAAAATTTTTATGTGACCTGGATGAAGGGGCAGAAGGATGGGTCAGTAAGTTTGCAGATGATACGAAGGTTAGAGGAGTTGTGGATGGAGCTGAAGTTTGTCAAAGATTACAAAAGGATATAGGTGGGGTCCAGAGGTGGGTGGAAAAATGGCAGATGGAGTTCATTCCAGATAAGTGTGAGGTAAAGTCTTTTGGAATGTTACTAACTAACAAAATCTTATTAGTACTTACAGCAATAGAAACTTCACCAGGCAATGATAAATTCAAAATGTCAGTTTTAATTAAACTATTATTAATCATATAACAAAATAATTACATCTGGCCATTTTGGCCCTTCTAGTCCACCCCAAACTAAGTACTCTTCTCTAGTCCTACATACCTGCACCCTGCCCATAGCCCACTATTGCCATCCCATCCATATACCTATTTAATTTTTCCTTAAATGACAAAATTGACCTTGCTGTCACTACTTCTCCTGGAAGCTCATTCTACCCCATCACCAGTCTCTGAGTAAAGAAGTTACCCTCATGTTATTTCTAAACATTTTCCCCTTAACTCTTAACACAGGACCTCTTGTTTAAATCTCTCCTACTCTCAATGGGAAAAAGCTTATCCACATCAACTTTATCTATCCCTCTCATAATCTTAAGTACCTCTATCAAATCCCCTCTCAACCTTCTATGCTCCAAAGAATAAAGATCTAATTTGCTCAATCGTTCTTTATAATCTAGATGCTAAACCCAGGTAACATTTTCGTAAATCTTCTCTACACTCTCTCTACATTGTTGATATCCTTCCGATAAATTTGTGACCAGAACTGCAGACAGTACTCTAAATTTCACCTCACCAATGCTTGTACAGTCTCAATATCACCTCCAACTCCTGTATTCTATTCTTTGTTTTCTAAAGGCCATCATACTAAAAGCCTTCTTCACCCTATCCACATGAGATTCTACCTTTAGGGAATGATGCACCATTAGTCCAAGATCTTTTTGCTCCACTTCATTCCTCAATGCCCTCCCATTTACTATGTGTGTCCTGTTTTGATTATTCCTACTAAAATGAACCACTTCCCACTTATCAGCATTAAACTCCATCTGCCATCTTTCAGCCCATGCTTCCAAGCAGTCCAAATCCCTCTGCAATCTTTGAAAATCTTTTTCATTATCCACCTATTTTAGTATCATCTGCATATTTATTAATTCAAGTTACCACCCAATCATCCAAATCATTAATGTATATGACTAACACCAATGGACCCAATACAGATCCCTTAGGCACACCGCTTGTCATCGTCCTCCAGCTGATAAATGATTATCCACTATGACCCTCTGGCATCCACTATGACCCTAATGACCGAACGTTTCTAAGAATCCTTCCTTGCAGAACCTTATTGAAGGCCTTACTGAAGTCCATATAGACAACATCCACTTCTCTACCCTCATCAACATTCTTCACAAAATTCAACAAGATTGGTCAAACATGATTTTCCACGCACAAATCAGTGTTGAATTTTCATGATCAGACCCTGTCTCTCCATATACTTATATATACTATCTCTAAGAACACTTTCCATGAATTTATCTACCACAAACGTCAAATGTACAGGCCGATAATTGCTAGTATTGCTCCTCAAACTCTTTTTAAAGAAAGCAACCACATGTGCAATATGTCAATCCTTCGGAACTATACCCATCTCTAATGACATTTGAAAAATCATGGTCAGAGCCTCTGCTCTTTCCTCATTAAATTCTCTCATGGTCCTGGGGAAAATCCCATTATGACCTGAAGACCTATCAACATTCATATGTTTCAAAAGTTCCAGTGCTTCCTTTTTCTTAATCACTATAGTCTCCATAATTACCCTCTTTGCTTCCTTTACCCTGCACTATTCAATATCCTTCTCCTTGGTGAATACCGAAGAGAAGAAATTGTTCCGTCACTTTGGGCTTCACACACAGTTTTCTGCTCTGATTTTCTAGAGAACCAATTTTATTTCTCACTCTCCATTTGCTATTAACATATTTGTAGAAACCCTTTAGATTTATGTTCACCCTGCTTACTATAGCCTCCTCAAACCATCTTTTTTTCTTTTATTTATTGTATGTCTCTCTCTATTTCAAACAAAGTTTCCAATATCCCTTGAAATCCATGGCTCTCTCAAATTTTTGACCCTACTTTTTAACCTAACAGGAACATAAAAATTTTGTATCCTCAAAATCTCACCTTAAAAAGACTTCAATTTTTCTACTATATCTTGCCCATAAAATAAATTATCCAAATCCACACGTTGTTAATCCTTTTGCATCTCCTCAAATTTTGCTTTTCCTCAACCCGAGGCCCTGACCTATCCTTTTCCATAAATTATTCTTTTTCTTCTTTGGCTTGGCTTCGCGGATGAAGATTTATGGAGGGGTAATGTCCATGTCAGCTGCAGGCTCGTTTCGTTTGTGGCTGACAAGTCCGATGCGGGACAAGCAGACACGGTTGCAGCATTTGCAAGGGAAAATTGGTTGGTTGGGGTTGGGTGTTGGGTTTTTCCTCCTTTGTCTTTTGTCAGTGAGGTGGGCTCTGCGGTCTTCTTCAAAGGAGGTTGCTGCCCGCCAAACTGTGAGGCGCCAAGATGCACGGTTTGAGGCGATATCAGCCCACTGGCGGTGGTCAATGTGGCAAGCACCAAGAGATTTCTTTAGGCAGTTCTTGTACCTCTTTTTTGGTGCACCTCTGTCTCGATGGCCAGTGGAGAGCTCGCCATATAACACAATCTTGGGAAGGCAATGGTTCTCCATTCTGGAGATGTGACTTACCCAGCGCAGTTGGATCTTCAGCAACGTGGATTCGATGCTGTCGGCCTCTGCCATCTCGAGTACTTCGATGTTGGAGATGAAGTCGCTCCAATGAATGTTGAGGATGGAGCAGAGACAACGCTGGTGGAAGTGTTCTAGGAGCCGTAGGTGATGCCCGTAGAGGACCCATGATTCAGAGCCGAACAGGAGTGTGGGTATAACAACGGCTCTGTATACGCTAATCTTTGTGAGGTTTTTTAGTTGGTTGTTTTTCCAGACTCTTTTGTGTAGTATTCCAAAGGTGCTATTTGCCTTGGCAAGTCTGCTGTCTATCTCGTTGTCGATCCTTGCATCTGATGAAATGGTGCAGCCGAGATAGGTAAACTGGTTGACCGTTTTGAGTTTTGTGTCCCCGATGGAGATGTGGGGGGTCTGGTAGTCATGGTTGGGAGCTAGCTGATGGAGGACCTCAGTTTTCTTCAGGCTGACTTCCAGGCCAAACATTTTGGCAGTTTCCGCAAAACAGGACGTCAAGAGCTGAAGAGGTGGGCTCTGAATGGGCAACTAAAGCGGCATCGCCTGCAAAGAGTAGTTCACGGACAAGTTGCTCTTGTGTCTTGGTGTGAGCTTACAGGTGCCTCAGATTGAAGAGACTGCCATCCGTGCAGTACCGGATGTAAACAGTGTCATCATTGTTGAGGTCTTTCATGGGTTGTTTCAGCATCATGCTGAAGAAGATTGAAAAGAGGGTTGGTGCAAGAACGCAGCCTTGCTTCACGCTATTGTTAATGGAGAAGGGTTCAGAGAGCTCATTGCTGTATCTGACCCGACATTGTTGGTTTTCGTGCAGTTGGATAACCATGTTGAGGAACTTTGGGGGGCATCCGAGGTGCTCTAGTATTTGCCAAAGCCCTTTCTTACTCACGGTGTCGAAGGCTTTGGTGAGGTCAACAAAGCTGATGTAGAGTCCTTTGTTTTGTTCTCTGCACTTTTCTTGGAGCTGTCTGAGGGCAAAGACCATATCAGTAGTTCCTCTGCGCGAAAGCTGCACTGTGATACTGGGAGAACATTTTCGGTGACACTAGGTATTATTCTATTAGGAGAAATATTCCATAAATACATTGAACCTAATAGCATTATGATCACTGGGCCCGAAGTGCTCCCCAACGCATACCTCAACACAACATTTCTTACCTATCCCTAAACTTTAACTTAATTCAAACTATACGCAAATGTTTTGTGTGTGTGTGTGTGTGTGTGTGTGTGTGTGTTTGTGTGTGTGTGTGTGTGTGTGTGTGTGTGTGTGTGTGTGTATTCAAATCCAATACCATTACAGTTTGAGGTTGAGTTTGAAAAGTCAATTTTAAACTGTAGCATCAAACATCTTCAGTTGCTTGAATATTTTTAAATTGCAGTTCAGAAGTTATTATAAACACTTTAAAACATAATTTCTTCAAATCTCTTTAAACTCACAAGTCTTTTGATTCAGAGATATTCTTCATATGAGTGTTTTCACAAGTTTCCCCCTATCTTGATATTCATGTTGATTTCTTTCTTAATCAAGAGTGAAGTAGTCTTACTTACTTTAAAGCCACTAATTTTGAGTATTTCCTATGATAAGGATAATGCCATACAGAACAGCATCTCCCTCTCTCTCCAGAGGTTACTGTTTCACCCCTGCGTCTTCCACAGGATGGTCAATTTCTTCAGTATCTAAAATGTCTCTCTGCCTCCAGTTATAAGTTTCTCTGAAACCATGTGACAGCACACAACCATTGTTCCAAAACATAAATCATGACAGATGTCCTTTTGCCTTCCTTCAAATTATCACTTCACATTCATAAAAAAACACATCTGACCTCATCTCTGTCCAAGTGGCCATGACTCTGGAAAATCTGAACGCATGTGACTCTAGGAAGAACTTGCTTAATTAACCAGCTGCCAGCAGTATGCTATGTATGCACACCCATTGTCCTGGCATCAGTTAAGACCCACTTCTCTTCCATTAGGTCTTGTTCTTCAGGTCATTCCAAAATGACCTCTCTCTCTTTCTGAGTGCAATGGTGTATCTGTAAATCTGTGACCTGTGTATGACCATTGTTCACCCATATCTCTCCATCTCTATCTCTATATACACATGAAATATAGTTTAACATTAAACTAAGGAGAAATGTTTTTTATACAAATGATTATCACAACTCTCCTCCTCCTTGCCTAGGGCCTGGGAAACTTGTGACTTCCATGATGTTTACACAAACTCAAGCAAGGGTTAATTGAATCCTTAGAATGACGACGATCCAAATACAGGAATTATCCTGTTTCCTTTACCCAGATGTGAATAAATAAAAGTGACCATTACAATGGTTACAGCAAATCACTGTTTCCCCTTACAAGCAGAAAACAACAGCAGTGTCCATCTCACACAAATTTACTTATTTTCTGTCTTTTCAGATGACCGGCTGATGACACTGAATGTTACTTCTTCAATTGTCTCAGTCACATCACTTGCTTGATCAATACTGTTTTCAGTTTCAATTTCCCCAAAACATGAGTCATAAATATATGATTCATGTACAGAGGTACATCTCTCTAAGCAGATGTATTTTCCTTAGGTAAACAATTCATTGTTCTGGTTCTTAATTGACAGCATTAACTCTGTTTTCAGAGTGAACTTGGGTGCCTCTGTGTCTGTTCAAAATATTATTCTGAAATCTGTGTGTTTGCACCCTGTTCCAACCCGCAAAGTAACTCATTTAAAAAAAAACTGAAGCCTGCAACAGTTCTTTATTTATTTGCATGTGCACATTGTCTACAAATTTCTTTTTGCTTTCCCAAGAATTGCCTCGCCCACAGGAAAAAGAATTTCAGGATTGTATGTGAAGCCATGCGTGTACTCTGAGAATAAATCTGAATCTGAAAATCCTTCAATGTTAGAGATTCTGATGAATAGTTTTCAATCTGAGATATTAACTTGGTTTCTCTTTTCCTAGTTGTCGCCTAATGTACTGAGTGTTCCTTTCAGTTTCTGCCTTTATTTCAGATTTCCATATCTGATTTTATTTTACTTCTAATTTTTCGTACTGTGATATTGTAAAATCTGAAACATTAAGCTGCAACCAGGTCAAACAGAAAAATTATGTATCACCACAATCAATTCCAAAATAATCATTTTGTTTTGTCACCTCTCTTCAGGAAAGATGTCAACAAAGCTGAAAAGGTGCAGAGAAGATTGTGTAGATTGTCAAGTTACAAAGGTTAGCATTTTATTCCCTGGAATGTAGAAGAATGAAGGGAGATCGGATAGTGGTATACAAAGTGATCGGGGTATTGCTAGAGTAAATGCAATAGGCTTTTTCCACTAAGGTTTGGTGAGGTACAAACCAGACGACACCTTGTTAATCCTTTTGCATCTCCTCAAATCTTGCTTTTCCTCAACCCTAGGCCCTGACCTATCCTTTTCCATAAATACATTGAACCTAATAGCATTATGATCACTGGACCCGAAGTGCTCCCCAACACATACCTCAACACAACATTTCTTACTTATCCCTAAACTTTAACTTAATTCAAACTATACGCGAATGTTTTGTGTGTGTGTGTGTGTGTGTGTGTGTATTCAAATCCAAACCATTACAGTTTGAGGTTGAGTTTGAAAAGTCAATTTTAAAGTGTAGCATCAAACATCTTCTGTTGCGTGAAAGGGGAAAATTAGGGAGAACTTCTTCACACAGAGAGTAGTGGGATTGTTCGACCTGCTGCCAGCTGAATGCTAAATTTGGAGGGAAACGGAATGGATGCAGGTCAGAGGGTGTAGGCAGAATGGTAGTTTGGCATGGACAAGAAGGGGAATAGACCCTGCTTCTGTGCTGTAATGTTCCATGATTCCATGCTTCCATATTTTGAATGATAGTTTTCATCGAACTTCACTTCCAATAGCAATATCCCACAAACAACAGGAACATAAATCTTTGGATAATCTGCCTTTAATTATGTTGATTGAGGGATAATTCAGCTATTCTTCATCAACAAATTCTGTTTTTTTATCATAGTGTATTCTCAGCATATTGAAAATTTGTGAAGACATTTTACATTTATTGATAGCAGGAATGATAATGGAATCGAAAGTAGCAGAGAAGTTATAAAGTGGTACCCGATGGTGAGATAATTTCACAATTCCAAATTCTCTTCATGAATAATTATCAATGAAAATACACCTGATGATATTTCATATTGTAGAGACTGCTGAATACATGCTACGTGAAAAATGAAGAGTACACACATAATTGACTTCAGCATAAAACCTGTGTCGACATCTTATTTTTCTGCATCAACATTCTCCTTCCCAGAAGTCTCACTAGCCACCCCACTGCCTTTGCCATTCCATCTAGACCCGCAGGTGACTGCAACACAACTTTCTCTCCTTCTTCCAACCCCCTGCATAAACATGAATCACTAAGCTACTCCTGCTACCTGTTCTGGTCCATGCATGCATATTTCATTTCCTGAACATCACAATGGATGAGTCACTCGTGGTGACCGGCCCTACTCAAGGCCCGCATAAGTATGCGGCAATGTCAGCCCATCTCTCAGCCTCCGAGTCATACGAGGAGGGAACTGTTTGGACTTGTCCTGCTACATAGCAGTCTGGTGGGTTGATATTCTGGCCCATTTTAGTCCAGTACAGCAACGTGGCTGGTGGATGATCAGAGCTTTTGCAATTTCTTTGGTATTGGCAGTGACTAAGATGGCTGATCCTCGACATATGCTGGCTTCAAATGATCAACAGAAGCAGTGTTAGCCTTCCCCTTCCACTGGACCACAAAACATTTATACCTGCATTGTATAACCTTGCAAGTGCTGTCATAAACTTTCTAGAGTGGCCGGAAAATGGCAACCTGTCAAATGAAGACACATGTGCAGTGTTGTAAATCAGCTGGCACATACACTGCAGTGATCACCAGTTGCATTGGCATTGGTTGAAGCAATTTCATGCTCTACCATAGCCAGCCGACATAATTAGCTAGGTCAAGCAGCTTAGTCACAGTAGCTGGCTCCACAAATTTGTAAGACAGAATCAGTGTGGTGCTATATACCAGTTCCCCATCTAAATAACTGAGGGCCACTTTTATAGCAGTGCAAATGTAAAGGAGAATCCTGGGCAAACTTTCACTCCATCAAGATGCATCACCTCCATCTGTCAATGCTACTTTCAATTGGCTGTGGAAATGCACAATGAAACTGCTCGCCTCTGGCAGTAGTTGAATGACGAAGGTGCTCAAAAGGTCAGTGAGAGCTCGGAACAGCGCCAACTTGAACTGAGACCCTCGGTCTGTGGTAAGGTGCCTAGATCACCGAAATTTGAAATCTAACGGTCAATGAAAATGTTAGCAACTGTCACCTCAGAGATGTTGGTGATAGGAATTGCTTCCTGCCATCTGGTAACTCGGTCCACTCATATGAGTCAATAAGTGCACCCTTTTGATGGTGGGAGTGGACCAACCAAGTCCAGGTGGACGTGATTGAAACAAGAATCTGAAACAGGAAAATATCCAAGTCTGGATTTCCTGTGTCTGGAAACTTTAGAATGTTGACATGGCAAGCAGGTCTACATCCATGATCAAACATCTCACTTAACACAAGGCTAGGCAAACCACTCTGTAATCTGCCTGACTGATGCTCTCCTGCCTGGATGAGACAGGTTGTGGAGGGCACTTCAAATTTCCCAGCTTTATTGACACAGGTAAGAGGGCCTCGGCTTAGTGTTTCACCTGAATAACCAATTTGCAGCCGTAACAAGGTAATCCCTTCTGTGGTTTTCCCATGGATAGAATATTGGTGCACTGGTCATTTCATATCTGTTTATTCCCGACAGGTTGTAAACTGATGCAATGACAGTTTCTTTCTCACCATTATCAGAATCCTGAATGAACCGCAAATTATGTTACTTTGCTCTGTATCAAATGATCTCTCTCTATAAACCTACAGGTTTGTACTTTTGTATTAATCTTTCTTCTTTGGCTTCGCTTCGCGGACGAAGATTTATGGAGGGGGTAAAAAGTCCACGTCAGCTGCAGGCTCGTTTGTGGCTGACCAGTCCGATGCGGGACAGGCAGACACGATTGCAGCGGTTGCAAGGGAAAATTGGTTGGTTGGGGTTGGGTGTTGGGTTTTTCCTCCTTTGCCTTTTGTCAGTGAGGTGGGCTCTGCGGTCTTCTTCAAAGGAGGCTGCTGCCCGCCAAACTGTGAGGCGCCAAGATGCACGGTTTGAGGCGTTACCAGCCCACTGGCGGTGGTCAATGTGGCAGGCACCAAGAGATTTCTTTAGGCAGTCCTTGTACCTTTTCTTTGGTGCACCTCTGTCACGGTGGCCAGTGGAGAGCTCGCCATATAATACGATCTTGGGAAGGCGATGGTCCTCCATTCTGGAGACGTGACCCATCCAGCGCAGCTGGATCTTCAGCAGCGTGGACTCGATGCTGTCGACCTCTGCCATCTCGAGTACCTCGACGTTAGGGGTGTGAGCGCTCCAATGGATGTTGAGGATGGAGCGGAGACAACGCTGGTGGAAGCGTTCTAGGAGCCGTAGGTGGTGCCGGTAGAGGACCCATGATTCGGAGCCGAACAGGAGTGTGGGTATGACAACGGCTCTGTATACGCTTATCTTTGTGAGGTTTTTCAGTTGGTTGTTTTTCCAGACTCTTTTGTGTAGTCTTCCAAAGGCGCTATTTGCCTTGGCGAGTCTGTTGTCTATCTCATTGTCGATCCTTGCATCTGATGAAATGGTGCAGCCGAGATAGGTAAACTGGTTGACCGTTTTGAGTTTTGTGTGCCCGATGGAGATGTGGGGGGGCTGGTAGTCATGGTGGGGAGCTGGCTGATGGAGCACCTCAGTTTTCTTCAGGCTTACTTCCAGGCCAAACATTTTGGCAGTTTCCGCAAAGCAGGACGTCAAGCGCTGAAGAGCTGGCTCTGAATGGGCAACTAAAGCGGCATCATCTGCAAAGAGTAGTTCACGGACAAGTTTCTCTTGTGTCTTGGTGTGAGCTTGCAGGCGCCTCAGATTGAAGAGACTGCCATCCGTGCGGTACCGGATGTAAACAGCGTCTTCATTGTTGGGGTCTTTCATGGCTTGGTTCAGCATCATGCTGAAGAAGATTGAAAAGAGGGTTGGTGCGAGAACACAGCCTTGCTTCACGCCATTGTTAATGGAGAAGGGTTCAGAGAGCTCATTGCTGTATCTGACCCGACCTTGTTGGTTTTCGTGCAGTTGGATAATCATGTTGAGGAACTTTGGGGGACATCCGATGCGCTCTAGTATTTGCCAAAGCCCTTTCCTGCTCACGGTGTCGAAGGCTTTGGTGAGGTCAACAAAGGTGATGTAGAGTCCTTTGTTTTGTTCTCTACACTTTTCTTGGAGCTGTCTGAGGGCAAAGACCATGTCAGTGGTTCCTCTGTTAGCGCGAAAGCCGCACTGTGATTCTGGGAGAATATTCTCAGCGACACTAGGTATTATTCTATTTAGTAGAATCCTAGCAAAGATTTTGCCTGCAATGGAGAGCAACGTGATTCCCCTGTAGTTTGAGCAGTCTGATTTCTCGCCTTTGTTTTTGTACAGGGTGATGATGGTGGCATCACGAAGATCCTGAGGCAGTTTACCTTTTGTATTAATACTGTTGTATTAAAAGATGTCCACTGGACACCTCACAACACAAGTTCAAATTTATTTATTATCATCCAAATGTACAACCTGTCGAAACAGCATTCTCCTGTCCCTAAACATCGATGCAGACATAACACACAATCAGATAAACTATATATACAGCACATATATACATATATTGTTTGGATAGGTAGGTGCTGCCTGTAGGTAGTCAGCATAGTTTTGTGATTCGGAGATCATGTCTAATAAATCTGATAGAGATTTTTGAAGAGTTGACACAAAGGACTAATGAGGGCAAGGGAATGGACATTGAATATATAGATTTTAGTAAGACCTTTGACAAATTCCCAAATGGTAGCCTATTCTGGAAGGTTAGATCACTTAGGGTCCAAGGTGAACTGGCCAATTGAATACAAAATTGACTCAGTGGAAGGAATCAGAGGGCTATCATATATTCTGATGGGAGGCCTATAATCCAGGGTGTGCTGCAGGGGTTGGTGTCTACAAGGAATTTGGACATTCTCCTGTGACCATATGAGATTTCTCAGTGTGCTCCGGGTTTCTCGCACATTCCTAAGATTAATTGGACACAGAGGCATGGACTCCTGAGCCAGAAGAATTATTATGTATGTTTCTAAATTTTAAAAAAATTAAAAAAATATTTCCCTGAAAATGGCAACTTAGACAGACAGGGTGTGTTATTTTACTTACCTTCAATGAGTGGGGTATTTATTATATATTTAGAACATCATGGTTCATCTGTATAAAGCCTTAGTGAGACTAAATTTAGATTGCATGCAGTTATGGTCATCCAACTATTGGAAGGATATCATTAAGTTAGATTTGGTGCATGTTGTTGGGATTAGGGGACTTGAGTTAGAGTGAGAGTTTAGATAGATGTATTCCATAAAATGAAGGATGATCTTATATATTGTAGTGAAAACATGAAGGGCATGAATAAAGTGAATGCTTGCAGTCCTTTCCTGGGGTAGATGATTATTGAACAAGAAGATGCGGGTTTAAAGAGAGAAGGGAAAGACTTGAGAGTGACCTGAGGGGCAACCTTTTGACTCAAAGGATGATCTGTATGTGGAATGAGTTGCTGGTAGAAATTGTAGAAGCAGGCACCTTCAAAACATGTTTGGACAAAAATATCCATTGGAAGGGATGAGGAAGCTACGCACAATACACAAATATGCTGGAGAAACTCAGCAGGTCATGCAGCATCCATAGGAAGTAAAGGGTAACAAATGTTTACAGGGAAGAGGTAGATTACAGGCGCATCCTCTTGTTAATCTGTTCTCTGAGCTTCTTCTGCTTCCTTGCTCTTCTCCTCTCCACCTCAACCCATCTTTTTATTCGGGAGTCTGCCTGGTTTGTTTTTCATTTTTGACGAAGGGTTCAGGTCCAAAACATTATTTACCCTTTACTTGGATGATGCATGAATTGCTGTGTTTGTCCAGCACGCTTGTGTATTGCACTTGACCCCAGCATCTGCAGATTTACTTGCTTAACTTAGAAAGTTATCGACCAAATTCAGGCAAATTGGGCAAGCCCTAAATAGGCCAAGGCCAAATTGATCACCTTGGACAAGTTAGACCAAAGAGCTTGTTGTGAGCAGGATGACACTGTGACTCCATGAAATCAACATTACAGAAAATTGGCCTTGAATCACCTCCTTTCCTGTATTACACATTCATGGCAAAAATATCTTTTAAAAACATGAACACCTTTTAAACATTTAATCACCCAATCTAAAGTAATAATCACTTGATTAATTAAATATGGTTTTCTTTTCTGTCACCTACACCACAAGTATGCAGTAAACCTTTGAAGGTCTATGTAGTTTGGGAATTTCAGTATATCTCCTCACTTGCAAGCAAAATGCTGTGAGATAAAATTATATGAACATAAAACAGAATCTTTCACGTTGTGTGACCAAGCTTTGGTTTCCACTCTTCGAAGTGTACAAATTCCCAATATTACATTTCATTCACTGCATTCTTAATTATAGCTATAAAATTCAGAAATGAAGACCAACATACTGTGATGGTTATTGGCTTGGTTTACAAGCACAAGGCAGCTGTATGTTTGATCACAACTGCCTACGGCATTCTCTAATTAGGTCTGAAAGCAGGTGGCAATGTAAAATGTGTGGCTTACAAGGTACCATCTTTCTCAGTGCAGAGGAGGCCAAGGGGTTTCAAATTACCATTATAATTAACAAGTACTTATTGGGTGCCCGACAGATTGGTCAACACAACAGGAATTATACCATGCTGGCACATCTGCAGAGTGGACAGTTGATGATGGGCTGAGCATTGATGGTATTTGCAAACAGCAAAAACACACCATTTAAAAGCCTGAGGGCAATGTTCTGCGACATGTGTTAGAATGTGGCTGGGGAAAATTTTTGGGAATCATTGATATCCTTGGAGATGGTAACACATCTGCACAATTACCTGCTGGCCAATAAGATGTAGCTTGAAGTTTCAGAGAATTGCTTCTGGCATCATATCACCATATCAGATTGATTGGTAGCTTTTGGGGCAACAAAGACTATCTCCAAAATATCTACCTTCTATCAAGTTTCCAGAATGTATGTTAGAGGTGTAAGAGGGGGCATTAGAGAGGGGGGGGGCAGGGACCAACCTGTTGAATGTGGGTGGGGGGAGGGTGCTGTCGACAGAAACGGGGGCAGGGGGGTTGCTGACAGGATCCGACCTGTCAATTGGGGAGGAGTTGCTGACAGGATCTGACCTGTCAACAGGGAGGGGGGAGGGGTGCTAGCAGGAATCTCCCTGTCGTTGAGGCATCCATCCAACATAGGACAAGAGGGTACTCTTTTAATTGCATCAAGCTTGACACATGCTAGTGATGCAGCTGGGGGCAGGAGGGAGTTGGGGGGGTGGGTCTGTCAGCCAACATTGGGCATGACTGAATGGGGAAGAACAGCAACTTATTTGGGGGGTAATGCCCATGTGTCTCCCCCTTGGCACCAACCCTGCTTCCATGGCAAGAGAACAAAATGAAAGCCAGGCATCTTCTTGGTGTTATTTTTTTTTTAATTTGTTTTTTTAAGATTGAGCATTTATTCTCAACGACTTGTTGCTTGAGAGAAGAAGGCATGGAGTCACCACATTGAATTGTTGCAGTTCCAATGATGCGGTTCACACAATGTTGTTGGGTGGGCATTCAGGGACTGGACTCAGAAAAGATGAATAAATTATATTTATATGTCAGGACTAGTGTGTGTTGAATGTTGACATGTTGACATGTTCCTGCTGACCATTCTTACTGGTGGAGGTCATGGGTTTGAGAACGGTTGTTTCACAAATAACTGTGAAATTTCTTGTAGTTTATCTGCATTTGAATTGGCTTTAGTGTGTGTGTGTGTGTGTGTGTGTGTGTGTGTGTGTGTGTGTGTGTGTGTGTGTGTGTGTGTGTGTGTGTGTGTGTGTGTGTGTGTGTGTGTGTGTGTGTGTGTGTGGAGGTTAGGGGTGAATGGGTGCAGTGAATTCATTGTCTCCTGATGCTTGAATATGATTGGAGTGGTGTTCATTCAGGCACGTAAGTATTGCAATATCTCTACATTATTTCTTGTAGATGGTGGAAAGGCTTTGGAATGAGGTGAGCCATAGTCATGCAGTTACTAGACATGCATGTACACTAAATATGTTTAAAATTCTATCGATCTGATCACCTTCAGCCATATTCACCTGCTGACTTCCACACTTCTCCATCGATTGTCATCTTGTTGTGGTGGAGAAACTTGTGTGGTCCTGTGATCCCGAGAGTGATGCCATCTCGAGTTATGCTCCTGGTAGGGCCACCCATGGCGGTAAGGTAAAGGATGGTGAGGTCCCTGACAAAGAACAATGCAACCAAGTCCTCAGTGGTGGAACAGACAGATGAAGTTATTTCGAACTTAACTGTTGTGAAGGTGGATGAAGGCTACAACAAATCCATCAGCTCCAATCATCATGGTTTCTATGCTGTTGGAAATAGCTGTTTGATTTGTGAAGTATCATGTGCTTCTTGGAGTGCAACATCAAGTACATATTAAACAAATACACACACAGGCATCTTCACTCTGTCAATCAATGGAATGAAGGCCATCATCCTCGACTACAAGGGAGAGCCATGATACTTCTGCATTAATGGAAAAATTGCAGTCTATCTGGGTCAGAAGCAGAACATCGAGCATGGTCATGCTGAGAACTGGCGCACCTCAGGACTGTGTGCTCAGCCCACTCCTGTTCATGCTACTGACCCATGACTGCATTGGAAGATCGAGCTCCAACAGTGCCATCAAGTTTGCAGAGAATGCGGCAGTAGTTGACCTCATAACCAAAAACAATGAGAAGAGGTGGAAAATCTTATGAAATAGTGAGAGAGCAACAACCCAAGTCTCAATGTAGAATTGATGAAGGAGATGATCATGGACTTCAGGAGGATCAGGAACAACTTGTCAGGAAGGCGCAACAGCAACTGTACTTTCTGAGAAGACTGAAGTGGGCAAGGCTACCGGCCACCATTATGTCAACCTTCTACAAGGTCTATCCATACTACACTGTGGCTGCATCACAGTGTAGTATGGTTGCTGGAGAAAAATGGATTGGAGGTCAATCCACAGGACCATAAGAGTGGCAGAGAAGATCACTGGAATCTCCTTGCCCCCCACTGACATGATCTACAGGGATTATTGTCTGAACAAAGTGTGCAAAATCATTGAGGACCCCTTCCACCTTGCACATAGCGTTTTTCAGCTACTTCCATCAGGGAAGAGATACACCAGTATCAAAGCTAGCCTAATGAACTTCTTCTTCTTCCCATGGGAATGCTAAACGACCAAAGGAACTGCTCACATTAACCATCCAAGACTTCCATATTCATGAATTAATATGTATATATTTATTTGTATAGATGAAATATTTGTCCTGCACTTGTATTGTTTTGTCTGTAGATGAGTTATGTTTGATTGCACCAAGGACTGGAGAACATTGTTTTGTTGGGTTGTTCTTGTACAATCAGATGACAAACATGACTTGACTTCAAAAGGGTAGTTTACCCTTTTTAATCCATAAATCTGCACTCCTTTGGGATGTGGGTCGAATAATTTCACTTCCAGATTAATTCTAAACCCAGATCACCACAGGACTGTGTTCTTAGTCCCTATCTCTGCTTGCTATATACATATTACAGTGTGACTCAGTGTGACAATAACACCATCTTTCAATTTCCTGATTCTTTGGCTTGGCTTCGCGGACGAAGATTTATGGAGGGGGTAAAAAGTCCACGTCAGCTGCAGGCTCGTTTGTGGCTGACAAGTCCGATGCGGGACAGGCAGACACGATTGCAGCGGTTGCAAGGGAAAATTGGTTGGTTGGGGTTGGGTGTTGGGTTTTTCCTCCTTTGCCTTTTGTCAGTGAGGTGGGCTCTGCAGTCTTCTTCAAAGGAGGTTGCTGCCCGCCAAACTGTGAGGCGCCAAGATGCACGGTTTGAGGCGTTTTCAGCCCACTGGCGGTGGTCAATGTGGCAGGCACCAAGAGATTTCTTTAGGCAGTCCTTGTACCTTTTCTTTGGTGCACCTCTGTCACGGTGGCCAGTGGAGAGCTCGCCATATAACACGATCTTGGGAAGGCGATGATGGCAGTCTCTTCAATCTGAGGCGCCTGCAAGCTCACACCAAGACACAAGAGAAACTTGTCCGTGAACTACTCTTTGCAGATGATGCCGCTTTAGTTGCCCATTCAGAGCCAGCTCTTCAGCGCTTGACGTCCTGCTTTGCGGAAACTGCCAAAATGTTTGGCCTGGAAGTCAGCCTGAAGAAAACTGAGGTCCTCCATCAGCCAGCTCCCCACCATGACTACCAGCCCCCCCACATCTCCATCGGGCACACAAAACTCAAAACGGTCAACCAGTTTACCTATCTCGGCTGCACCATTTCATCAGATGCAAGGATCGACAATGAGATAGACAACAGACTCGCCAAGGCAAATAGCGCCTTTGGAAGACTACACAAAAGAGTCTGGAAAAACAACCAACTGAAAAACCTCACAAAGATAAGCGTATACAGAGCCGTTGTCATACCCACACTCCTGTTCGGCTCCGAATCATGGGTCCTCTACCGGCACCACCTACGGCTCCTAGAACGCTTCCACCAGCGTTGTCTCCGCTCCATCCTCAACATCCATTGGAGCGCTAACGTCGAAGTACTCGAGATGGCAGAGGTCGACAGCATCGAGTCCACGCTGCTGAAGATCCAGCTGCGCTGGATGGGTCACGTCTCCAAAATGGAGGACCATCGCCTTCCCAAATTTCCTGATGATACCACAGTAAAGGGGTAATGAGTCAGTATACAGGAAAGAGACTGAAAACTTGCCTGAATGGTCCACCAACCATAACCTCTCACTCAACATCACCAAAATCAAGGAACTGATGATAACTTCAGGAAGGGAAATCAGAGGTGTATGATCCAGTGATCATTTAGCGATCAGAGGTGAAGGGAGTGAGCAAATTTAAGTTCTTGGAGCTCATGATCTTGGAGGCCCAACACACTAATGGTATCTTGAAGAAGCACATCACCACCGTTACTTCCTCAGGAATTTGCAGAGGTTTGGTATGATATCTGGCAAATTTTTAAAGTGTGCTGACCGGCTGCATCATGGCCTGGTATGGATTCACCAACATCCCTGAGTGTAAAGCCCTGCAAAACATAGTGGACACAGCCCAGGACATCAAAAGCAAAATCCTCCCCACCTTTGAGAGTATCCATGGAGAACACTGGCAGGAGTAGCAATCATAAAGGATCCACATCACCCAAAACATGCTCTATTCTTTGTGATGCCACATGTCTTGCATCACCTGTTTCAGGAACATCCGCTGCTCCTCTACCATCAGACTCCTCAACAACAAACTCAATCAGGGACTCTTTTAAGAGCTCTTACTTTTGCAATTTATTATATTTTTCTCTCTCTCTGTATTGCATTGATGGGACAGAGGTGGAGAGTCTGAGCTTTTCTGGCAGTCCACATTCCAGAAAGCCTCTCCTGGATCCAGCACATCAAGACAACTCTAAAGAAGCACATAAACACCTTGACTTTCTAAGGAGTCTGAGGGGATGAAACATTTTTTTTTCAAATAGTCTGTTTGACTTCTATGGGTATTACAAGCTCCTAATTTTAGCGAGTGTTATTTTGGGGGTTGGTGCTGGGTTAAAAAAAAAATAGATTTCACAACATTTTTGCAGACTGCATGACACCATTGAGTGCTGATGGTAAACTAATGATGCTCTGGCAGAAGAGCCAAGAGCAATGGTTGTTTATCCAAGGGAAAAATAGATGGGACACTGACAGAGAGTCATATGATTTTGACTCCCTTTTGGGACTCATAAAGAAACCGTTTTTTAGTATTGATCAGCAAGTTATCTGATAAAGCACAGAGTTAGGATGGCTCTGTGAAATGGACAATTCTGATGACTCTCTATGGCAGGGGATTTATTGTTGAACCACCATGACTATTCTGTGAATATTTTGATTGACCCATATTAGGGTAAAGGGCACAGGTTCATTCCTGCATTTGGACTGTGATAATTTTGATGCCTGGGTTTTGGAAGCATTGTGAAAGTCACACATTCTGTTTCCCCTTCACAAAGAAGAGGGAAGTTATGACAACCATTCATATGAATGGACATTTCTCTGGAAGCAACTCAACAAGGATTCATGATTTTTCAGCAGAATGACGAGACAGTGTCTCATCTCCTTCATGATTACTTCTGAACATCTGGAAGTCTAAGTTTCAACATAGAATTTCTAAGGCTGAACTTTGGGAATAACCTTCCAGAATCGAGCCAAAGGTGTAATGGTTTGGGTAATCCAGACAGACAGACAGACAAACACCCCCCCCACACACACCCCCCACACACACCCCCCCACACACACCCCCCCACACACACCCCCACACACACCCCCCCACACACACCCCCCCCACACACACCCCCCACACACACCCCCCCACACACACCCCCCCCACACACCCCCCCCCACACCCCCCCACACACACCCCCACACACACACACCCCCACACACACACACCCCCACACACACACCCCCACACACACACACCCCCACACACACACACCCCCACACACACACACCCCCACACACACACACCCCCACACACACACACCCCCACACACACACACCCCCACACACACACCCCCACACACACACCCCCACACACACACCCCCACACACACACCCCCCCCCACCCCCCCCCACCCCCCCACACACCCCCCCCACACACCCCCACCCACACACCCCCACCCACACACCCCCCCCACACACCCCCACCACACACCCCCCCCACACACCCCCCCACCACACCCCCCCACCACACCCCCCCACACACCCCCCCCACACACACCCCCCCACACACACCCCCCCACACACACCCCCCCCACACACACCCCCCCCACACACACCCCCCCCACACACACACCCCCCACACACACCCCCCCCACACACACCCCCCCCACACACACCCCCCCCACACACACCCCCCCCCACACACACCCCCACACACACACACCCCCACACACACGTATGTTGGCACAGATTTGGAACTGTACCTCAGTTTATTCAAACCAAACCACTAACTGAGTCATCCACGAGGAAGGCAGTTTGATGGAGACTGCATTATGCGAGGCCGCATTGTCGAAAATCTGTTGGGGTCATCAATGTGCAGTCTCACTCAAACTGCCGTCCTTTTGGTGAACTCCTGACTTTCTGAGCCAGTTCAAATTGCACTTACTTGAGCCTCCACAGCGCATGGTTAGGGTTTAGGTTTTGGTAATTATGGTGTTATATTATTAGTAATCATTAATAAATCTATCATTTTAAAAAAACACTGTCTAGGTGAATTTCTATTGCTGCTGCTTTGCGACAGAACAAAAGTACACTGGCAGATTACATCACGGCCATGGGATGGGAATGCGACTGCCCAGAAACACAGAGGTGTTAGAAGAAACAAACGTCACAGGTCCTTCACAGGCTCTGACTTCCCATCCATTGAAGACATCGAGCCTCAAGGAAGTGGCCAACCTCATAAAGGACCCCCATCACTCTGGTCACAACCTTTTCTTACTACCTTTGAGCAGAAGGTAGAGAAGCCTGAAGACCAGGCCCTCTAGGTGCAAGAACATTTGCATTCCAATTGCAGTCAGAGTATTGACTCACCCCTTGTTATGCTCATTATGGACTGCTTCAACACCACAAAAGATTGCCTGCACGATTGCAAAGCCACTTATTTTGGATGAGGATTACTGTGAACATTTATTTATGTTTTTGTATTTATTGTCTCTGGAATTTAATTAAGTATGCTGTGAGACTTCTTTCTTATTGGTTTTGCATATAATTTTTTTACTAAGTACCTATTCAGGGTTCAGCTGCAACCTGAATATTTGGTACATATGCATATTTTACAATGTATATTATCATTCTCAATCTTAGTCACAAGGAGAGCATTCCAAATCCAAACAGCATCCAAAGTTGGGATTGAACTGTGATGGCTGGGGCTGTGAGGCAGTAATTATATCAATGGCTCCATTTTCCTGCCCTCCCCGCGGGAAACACATCCTCTGATTTTGTCTGCTTGCCAGTGATTGCCGGAGAGCAGATGCAGAATATTTTTTAAAAAGATTTGGATGCATGGAAAGGGACGTCATTATGGTCCCTTTATTCTTCTTCAATAGTTTCTGCCTTTGATATGAGATGCTGGTCTTGCCTTCATCCGCGCAGCTAGATCAGGAGAAAGAAAAAAGGAGATGAGGGGGAAGAAAAGGATTAATAAAGGAATGCGCAATAAAGGGCTTGACATGGACGCAAAGATGTTGATGCTATCCTTGTTCACCAAAAACCTCTTCATCTCTCCTGTCAGGAATTCAGTTCCACTTACTTGAGGACTTCAAATCTTCCCACTTTAACCATCACTGTGGTCATGTATTATCTTATTGCAATAAAACCTCTGCTATCTGAAATTCAAGCAACAGGCAGCCTCATGCTACCAGCAAAAATATCAAGGAAAATGAATAAAATTATAAAATAAATAAGAATAAAATAATAGGTAAAATATACAGAAGTTTAAAAATGTAAAAATAAATATTCTCTGAGGTAACACATAAACTGTCAGTGAAGATGTGAGCAAATATTCAGCCAGCGAAGTACCTTGGTTGAGCTTTGCACATAGCAGCCTCTTGAATAAAGTTGTGCAAAACAGTGGTGTCGCCCAGGATGAAAACCTAGATGATGCCGCTCACTTTTGTGGTGACTCTCTTAAAGTGTCTCCTTATCCCTGCTTAGAAAGAGTCACCCCAGTCAGAAGATTTACCTGTAAACCTGGGGAAGGAATTTAATTATCTATAATGTTATTGTTCATCTTTTGGACATCTCTGTGGAGGAGGAGGAACCTGCAGATGCAGCGACAGTTAAATGTTTTCAAAGAATGTGACTGAAAATAAAGTTAAATAATTTAAGCTTTATATATTCATGCAAGTGAAGTTTGCTCAGTTTTAGTATAGAATATTTATGTTTTGTCTTTTAAGGAGATTTTTTCAAATTTTATTAGAACATGCATCCAAAATACTAAGAAATGTTATATATATCAAAATCACTACATGCTTTTTTAAAATAATTTTCTTCCCCCTCCCACACAGAAAAACCCCTAAGAAGAAAAAAAGAAACAAAAAAGTATTAGCAAAGGAAAAAAAAGGAGAGTCTATAGTTTTATAATAATACTGGATATTATCTGAATAATGAATTGTAACTTAAATGTATCTAATATGTACAACTACATTATAGCTTTAAAATATATTAGACTAGTTTTGTTACAATGTTGAAAATTATCTAATTAATAAATTGTAACTTAAGTATGTTTAATAACTACATCTATAATTTTATTTTTTAATATATAATACATAGTAAAACAAAACACCTCTATGCAATATATAACACATTTCAAAATTTAAGTGTGTGTATCTATCTATATATATAGGTACACACAAATAACATTAAATAAAGTAGAGTAAAATGAAATAAAATGTAATAAAGCTGGGGAGTAATAAAGTACTTATCATATTTTAACTATTGACATAAGTAATCTATAAAATTATAACACCATTTTTTACGTATATGAAAACCAAATTGTCAGGAATTTATCATATTTTTTCTTTAAATTATATGTATTATTTTCCAAAGGTATACAATTTTGCAATTCTATATATTGTATGTCTAATACGTGTTGAAAAAAAATCTATTTAATGGTCCAAAAGTCATTTGATTTAGGACATGTCCATGTGAGGTATACAAATATATATATCCTATTTACATCTCAAAACGGTCAACCAGTTTACCTACCTCAGCTGCAACATTTCATCTGATGCAAGGATTGACAAAGAGATAGACAACAGACTTGCCAAGGCAAATAGCTCCTTTGGAACACGACACAAAAGAGTCTGGAAAAACAACCACCTGAAGAAACACACAAAGATCAGCATGTACAGAGCCATTGTCATACCCACGCTCCTGTTTGCTCTGAATCATGGGTCCTCTACCGGCATCACCTACGGCTCCTAGAACACTTCCATCAGCGCTGTCTCCACTCCATCCTCAACATTCATTGGAATGACTTCATCACCAACATCGAAGTACTCGAGCTGGCAGAGTCTGCAAGCATCGAATCCATGCTGCTGAAGACCCAACTGCGCTGGGTGGGTCACATCTCCAGAATGGAGGACCATCACCTTCCCAAGATCGTGTTTTATGGCGAGCTCTCCACTGGCCATCAAGACAGAGGTGCACCAAAGAAGAGGTACAAGGACTGCTTAAAGAAATCTCTTGGTGCCTGCCACATTGACGACCACCAGTGGGCTGATATCCCCTCCAACCGTCCATCTTGGCGCCTCACAGTTTGGCGGGCAGCAACCTCCTTTGAAGAAGACTGCAGAGCCCACCTCACTGACAAAAGACAAAGGAGGAAAAACCCACCACCCAACCCAAACCAACCAATTTTCCCTTGCAACCGCTGCAACCGTGCCTGCCTGTCCCACATCGGACTTGTCAGTCCCCAACGAGCCTGCAGCAGACGTGGACATACCCCTCCATAAATCTTCGACCACGAAGCCAAGCCAAAGAAGAACAGAAAAAATTATTTTTCTGAACTGTCTGACATCAATCTATTAAGTTTTTGCAGTATAAAATATAACTAGTGTGTGAAATTATAATGTATCCTTCTGTATCTAACATTTATTATATTTTTCATACTATAACTGCCTTGATAACAATTTTTAATAGATTTTATTCATTTTTTTTGACCAGTTAATAAAATTTATATTATTCAAGATGGAGGTCAATTTCTTTTGTACCAACGGCCTTCTTGTTTACTCACCTATTTTATTCATTTCTATATTAGCCCAAACCACTTTTTCTCCTTCCTGAAAAGGAGAAGAAAGAGATCATAATTGGTCACTTAATAATAGTACACAAAATTTGGAAACTGTAGACCTCCCAATTCAAATCTCCAAGGTATTTCCCCTTCATCAGTCCCTGGCTCCTCACTCATCTCAAAAGTGTAAAAAAAAATCTTTAAATCCAGTGTTAAAGATAATACTTGAATGGATACATAGAAGAAAGAAAGAAATATAAAAAAAGAGTCCACCCCCCAAGCATTGTTGTGAAACCCCTCGAAAATGATACCACCCTTCATTTTTCAAGTTGTGACAAAAGTCACAAAACAACCTCCATGGTTCAGCAGGAACCAATCGATACATCACTGGCTCCTTTGAGTATAATAACCTCATCTCCACAATGTTACAAAACCTTTTCCAAATTGCATTAACCAAAGTAAAACAATTCCCCATCTTCAAGTGGCTGCTATTTGGATCAACTCTTGATGCATGTCTGGCAACTGTTCCACATATTCTTGAGCATGTTCTAGATACATAAAGAATTCACTTGGACCTCCTTGGACAAATAATTTCAAAGTTGCAGGATATCATAAAATGAAAGGATATCCCTTCTTACACAGTATATTTTTAACTGGATTGAAACTTCTTTTTCTTCAATAATTCAAAGCTTATGTTAGGATAAAACAAAACCTTGTTCTCTCCAAATTCTAATGGTGCTTTTCCTTCTTTAGCCTGTTTGGCTGATAATTTTAGAATTGTTTCCCTTACTTGATATTGAAGAAATTTCACCAAAATGGGCCTCAGCTTTTGATCTGGTTGAGGTTTGGGTCTAAGAGCTCTATGGGCTCACTCAATTTTAATATCTCCAATGAAAATCTACTTACCCAAAAGTCTGTGGAATCCAACACTGCTGGAATTGTATAATATCTTCTTTTTTCAAATCAATGATCTTAATATTGTTCCTTCGACTAAAATTTTCTAGTGAATCCATTTTTTTAGACAGCTGTTTATTCATCACAAGCACTTCTTCTAATCCTTCACCCACCTTATCTACTTTTTCTTGAAGAAATCAATTTTCCAAATAAATACTTTGAATTTTTTTCCTCAATTTCTTTTTTATTTTTTTTTTTTAATTTTTGCACTGAGTGACATAGTGACATCTTTTCTTTTCCCCCACTTCCTCTCTCCCCTTCCCCACCCTCATAAAAAAAATCAATAAATGATAAAACACTTAAAACAAAGAAATAACCAAAATAAGGGGAAAAAATTGTATCATCCACTTTCAAATATTTAAATCTTATGGTGCTCATTATTATGTTGGTTTATGAGATGAAAGTTTGTGATCGGCATTCTCCGACATATTTTATGTATGGTTCCAAAACGTGTTCAAATAATGTACACTTGTCTTTCAGATTGTATGTAATTTTTTCTAATGGAATACACTGGTTTATTTCTGTACCACTGTTGTATTTTAAGGTTTATTTCCAATTTCCAGGTTGTCATAATACATTTTTTTGGCTTATGTAAGTGCTTTCATAATAAATTTTATTTGGGCTTTTCCTAATTTTAGTCCTAATTTTTTGCCTTTTACATTATTTAACAGAATTTATTTGGATCTTCTGGTATATTTTTTTTTGTGATTTTGTTTAATATTAGGTTTAGATCTTCCCAGAAAGTTTTTACCTTTGAGCATGTCCAAATTGCATGTAATGTTGTTCCAATCTCTTTTTTGCAAAGAAAACATCTATCCGAAGCTGTTGGGTCCCATTCTTTTAATTTCTGAGGAGTAATGTATAATCTGTGTAGCCAGTTATATCGAATGATATATTATCTACTATTAATCGTGTTCCTCATTGTTCCTCTACAATGTTCCTCATTGTTCCTCTACATAACATGTTTTGTTCCTCTACATAAAATGTTTCGTTCTTTATCTCTGTGTTTAAATCTTTTTCCCAACTTTGTTTTGGTTTATACTTAATTTTATCTTCTTCTTTATATTGTAATTTGATGTACATGTCTGTAATAATATTTTTTAATTATCATTGTGTCTGTAATTAAATATTCATAGTTGCTACTTTCTGGTAATCTCAAGCTATTTCCCATTATATCTTTGTAAGTTTTCAATTGGCAATATGTAAATATTGTACTTTGTGTTATTGCATATTTATCTTTTAATTGATCAAATGTTAATAAACTATTTCCCAAAAAGAAATCTTCTATTTTCTTGATTCCTTTTCTATCCCATTCTTTGAAAAATAAATTGTCTATTGTAAAGGGGATTAATGGGTTTTGTGTAAATATCATTTTTGACATTTGATCATTTATCTTTTTTTCTTCCAGGTGCATATTTTTTCCATAATTTAAGTATGTGATGTAGTACTGGTGAATTGTTATATTGCACCAATTTTTCATTCCATTTATAAAGTATGTGTTCCAGGATATTTTCTCCCAATTTTTCTAATTCTCTCTTAGTCCAGTTCAGTTTTTCTCCTGTCTGATAAAAATCTGATAAGTACCTTTATTGTGCCACCCTGTAGTAATTTTTGAAGTTTGGTAGCTGTAACCCTCCTTGTTTTTTCTAAAGCTATTCTTGATTTATTACCTTTCCATAAAAAAATCCTTACTATTTTCTTCAGTTTTCCAAAAAAATGTCTTTGTCGGGGAATTGGTAATGTTTGGAAAAGATATTGCACTCGTGGGAAAACATTCACCTTAATACAGTTTACTCTTCCTATTAAAGTTAACAGTAGTTCTTTACAATTTTCTAGATCTTCCTGTATTTTTTTAATGAATGGTTCATAATTTAATTTGTATAAATGTTTTAGGTTTTCATCTATTTTGATACCAAGATAATCTAATGCCTGTGATTGCCATTTGAAAAGGGTATTTTTAAAAATTCTGAATAATCAACTTTGTTCATTGGCATCACTTCACTTTTATTGGTGTTAATCTTGTACCCTGATGTCTCTCCAAATTCTTTCAGATTCATATGTCATTTTTTTTTAATTGACTTATCTCTTCTGTTAAATATACTATGATGTCATCTTCAAATAAGCTGATTTTATATTCTTTCTCTTTTATTTTTATTCCTTTTATCATAGCTTCCTTCCTTATCAACTTGGCTAGTGGTTCAATAAACAAAGCAAACAGTGAAGGGGATAATGGGCATCCCTGTCTTGTTAACCTGCTTAATTTAAAGTGATCTGATACATATCCATATATTACTACCTTTACTAACGGTCCATTATATAATGCTCTAATGTAGTTAATAAATTTTTCTGGTAGTTTAAATTTCTGTAACACTTTAAACAAATAGTTCCACTCTACCCTATGAAGGCTTTTTCTGCATTTTATGTAACAGCTACCATTGGCATTTTATTTATTTGTGCTGCATGCATTAAATTATAAGTTTACAAACATTATCAGCTGCTCGTCTTTTAAAAAAAAATACAGTTTGGTCTTGCCTTACTAGTTTTGGTACATTATCATTCAATCTGTTTGCTAGTAATTTTGCTATTAATTTATAATCTGTATTTAATCATGATATTGATCTGTATGATGTTGGTAATAGCAGGTCTTTTCCCTCTTTTGGGATTAGTGTAATTATTGCTGTTTTACATGATTCTGGTAAGTTTTGGGTCTCTTCTACTTGATTTATTACTTCTAGGAGGGGAGGGATTAATAGATCTTTAAAAACTTTATAAAACTCTATAGGGAATCCATCTTCACCTGGTGTTTTATTGTTTGGTAGTTTTATTAATATATCATGTATTTTTTCAGTCTTAAAAGTTTCTATTAATTTATTTTGTTTTTCTATTTGTGGATGTGGTAGTTCAGAGCCAGCTCTTCAGCGCTTGACGTCCTGCTTTGCGGAAACTGCCAAAATGTTTGGCCTGGAAGTCAGCCTGAAGAAAACTGAGGTCCTCCATCAGCCAGCTCCCCACCATGACTACCAGCCCCCCCACATCTCCATCGGGCACACAAAACTCAAAATGGTCAACCAGTTTACCTATCTCGGCTGCACCATTTCATCAGATGCAAGGATCGACAATGAGATAGACAACAGACTCGCCAAGGCAAATAGCACCTTTGGAAGACTACACAGAAGAGTCTGGAAAAACAACCAACTGAAAAACCTCACAAAGATAAGCGTATACAGAGCCGTTGTCATACCCACACTCCTGTTCGGCTCCGAATCATGGGTCCTCTACGGGCATCACCTACGGCTCCTAGAACGCTTCCACCAGCGTTGTCTCCGCTCCATCCTCAACATCCATTGGAGCGCTTTCATCCCTAACGTCGAAGTACTCGAGATGGCAGAGGTCGACAGCATCGAGTCCACACTGCTGAAGATCCAGCTGCGCTGGGTGGGTCACGTCTCCAGAATGGAGGACCATCGCCTTCCCAAGATCGTGTTATGTGGCGAGCTCTCCACTGGCCACAGTGACAGAGGTGCACCAAAGAAAAGGTACAAGGACTGCCTAAAGAAATCTCTTGGTGCCTGCCACATCGACCACCGCCAGTGGGCTGATATCGCCTCAAACCGTGCATCTTGGCGCCTCACAGTTTGGCGGGCAGCAACCTCCTTTGAAGAAGACCGCAGAGCCCACCTCACTGACAAAAGGCAAAGGAGGAAAAACCCAACACCCAACCCCAACCAACCAATTTTCCCCTGCAGCCGCTGCAACCGTGTCTGCCTGTCCCGCATCGGACTTGTCAGCCACAAACAAGCCAGCAGCTGACGTGGACTTTTACCCCCTCCATAAATCTTCGTCCGCGAAGCCAAGCCAAAGAAAGAAAAGTTCAATATTAGATTTTTAAAAATTGTCAATTTTGTAATTTTTTCCTTTATTTTCTGTTTGGTATAATTGTTTATAGAATCTTTTAAAATTTTCATTAATCTCCAATGGATTATATGTGATCTAGTTATCGTCTTTTCTTGTCGCTAGAATGGTTCTTTTAACTTGTTCTGTTTTAAGTTGTCAGGCCAGTATTTTGTGTGTTTCCTATCCCAGTTCGAAATATCTTTGATTAGTTTTCATTATATTTTTCTCTACTTTATATGATTGTAATGTTTCATATTTTAATTTTTTTCTCTGTCATTTCTCTCTTTTTCTCTGTATCTTCCCTTTCTACTAATTCCTTTTCTATGTTATCTCTTTTTCCATCTGTTCTACTTACTGATCATATTCCTTTTTAATTTTAATCGTATAGCTAATTATGTGTCCTCTAATAATGGCCTCATTGTGTCCCATAAAATGAATTTATCTTTTACTGATTCCATATTTATCTCGAAGTATATTTTAATTTGTTGTTCAACATATTCTTTGAAATCTTGTCTTTTTAACAGTGTAGGATTTACTCTCCATCTATATGTCTTTGGTGGGGTATCCTCAAATTCAATTGTTAATAACAGGGGAGAGTGATCTGATAATAATCTTGCTTTATATTCTATTTTTTACAACTCTTCCTTGGATCTGTGGTGATAACAAAAACATGTCAATTCTTGAATTGGTCTTCTGTCTGTTTGAGTAGTGTGAATATCCTCTCTCTTTTTGGTGGTGTTTCCTCCATATATCGATTAGTTTCATATCCTCCATTGCTGATAGTGTAAATTTAGTTACTTTATTTTTTATTGTTAATTGTCTTCCCAGTTTTGTCCATCATTGGGTCAAAGTTGAAGTTGAAATCCATTCCAAGCAAAATATGTCCCTGTGTCTCTGCTATCATTAGGAAGATGTTTTGCATGAATAGCTGGTCTTCTTAGTTAGGTGCATAGATGTTTAGTAAATTCCAAAATTTAGAATAAATCCAGAACTTTGTTATTACGTATCCACCTGCTGGATCTGTTATTATCTCTTTTATGCTGATTGGTAGATTTTTGTTGATTAATATCACTACTCCCCTGGATTTTGAATTTTATGATGATGTCACTACTTGGCCTACCCAGTGTCTCTTCAATTTACGGTGTTCTATCTGCGTTAAGTGTCTTGCTCAAAAGCAATGTCGATTTTTTTTTCCTTTTTAAGTAATGTCAGTAACCTCTTCCTTTTAATTTGGTTATGTATTCCATTAATATTTACAGCCATGAAATTTAATGTACCCATCTTATACTTCTTTTTTCAATTCTCTCTCATCCCCCTGGAATAAATACTTTTAATATTGCTGGATGTCGTAGATTAAAATTATATCCTTTCTTCCTAGTATCTGCTTTGTCATTTCTTTAAGAGCTCGAAGTTGATGTCTGGATAGAAAAATATTTTTTGTCCTTTATATTCCAGAGGTTTATTTTCTTTTACTTTATCTTTTGCCTGCTCTAATTTTTTTTTCTCTTGTTGCATGTCTTAGTAGTTTTATTTTTATGGAATGTGGTTTTTCATTTGAATAAGGCTTTGGTGCCGATATTCTATGAGCTCTTTCAATTTCTATTTTAATCTTGTAGTTCTTCTGCTTCCAAGACTTGTGGATCCATCTTTTTATGAATCCCTTTATATCTGATCCTTCTACGTCTTCTTGTATGCCGACTATTTTTATATTGTTTCATTTGTTATAATTCTCTGACATCAATTTTTTTTTAATTTACTGATCTTGTAACTCTTTAATTTCTTTGTTTCTATCTTTCAGATTTTCTTTTAGTTCATTCATTTCTAATTCTACAGCTTTCTGACTTTCTTCCACTTCATCTGTTCTTTTTCTTATACCTGCTATGGCCAGCTCTAGTTTTTGCATTCTATCTTCGGCTTTTTCCCTTTTTATTTTAATTGTGTTAAATTCTGTTGTTAAAATGTCCTTTAATATTTTCATTTGCTCATTAAAATATTCTCTATCTCTTAACTGTTTATCTTTTTTTTACTTTCCTCTTTTTCATGTAAGGTTTTATCTTCTTCTTTTTCTTCTCTCTCTAACTCCTTCTCTTGCCTTCCATTTACCTCTTCTTGCCGCGATATCACATGCCCGGTTCTTCCTGTCAGTTCAATTTTGTCCTGTTGCTGGGCTCCCCTCCTCCCCTCCCATCAGTGTCTTTTTTGAATGCGCGCCAGCTGGGCTTCCAACAGGTTTGGGGATCGGAAATTCTTTTTTAAGGTAAGGCCTACCTCTTTTCTTTCTGCTGTTTTCCTGTATTCTTCTTTATCTGTCTCTCTGGTCCTTTCCTTTTTTGGTGCCATCTCTTGGGTTTTATTGGTTTCTTTATCTTTCAGGCCTTCTGTGTTTTTTTTTCTGTCCAGCTTTGTTTTTTCTTCTTTTTTTATGTTCTCTGCGGAGGGCTATTCTTCTCCAGCCACTACTCCATTAGCATGACGTCACCCCCTTTTCCTCAATTTCTTGATTTATTTTTGCATTTCTTAAAGAAATCCACATACTTTATTAACATTAGCCTCTGACCCCTTAATAGCTGATCTTTTAAATTTTAACTCATTCATAATCATAGCTACTGCATCTTGAGACTTAGGGATAGCTTTAGTTTTATTTCTTACCCTTTCTTCTTCCAACATTTCCTTTGAAATTTGTTCTTCTTCTTCCTCCTTCCTTCCTCACTCTGACGGGATCTCCCATTGTTGATGACTGACCATGCGCAACTCCTTGGGCAAGCGCAGTTGGGTCATTCCTCTTCCTGACTTGTCAGGGCATCCCTGTTGTTGCACGGACGTCACAACTTGCTGGGAAGCCCTCTTCACCTGGAGAGAAGACTTCACCTCTTCTCCAAGGTAGGCCTATATTTTTCTTCCAGTCATTGTTCTTTCATTTTCTCTGTATTCTCATCTATTACTTTTTTTTTTGGCAGCAGCATGTTTCTTCTCCTGGGTTATTTACTAATCGTTCAGAGGAGTTTAAAATCTGGTCTCTACTCCCTTTTCACTTTTTTTTAAACTTTTCCTTGGAGAAGCCAGATTTTCTGACCTGTCCCTACATTAAGTGACGTCCCCCCTAAACTGTTTATCCTTAATGCAAGTGTATTAATTAGGCATTGTAAGATTAAATCTCAAGCAAATGGAAAGTCACTTATCCGGCATCTACTAATTCCCTCAGTGCTGGATACCAGGAGTTTTACTGTATCCTTCTTCAAATTAATGTGCCATCAAGCATCATCTTTACCTCTCTATTAATGAGTTATTTAATTTACTCACTGTCTCACGAGACAAACAACATTTCGATTAGTGTGGAGCAGTCATTGATGACAAGAAAGGGTGGCAATGGGAAAATGGTGACTTTAAAAAGAAATGGAATGGGCACTTGAAAGAATAATATTCAGGGTTGTGCGAATACATTGGTAGAATTGTATGTTGAAATAGCTCGACTGGGAATGCCAAGGACTGGATGGAATGGATGGTCTCCTTCATTGCCTGAACAATGCCCAGATGGTTTCCAATCTCTACTATTCTTTTTTCAGCAAAACAATGTAATTAGAGTGGAGGATTGATGTTTCACACATTGGTCGAAATTGGATTGTGGGTAATCACATATACATTCCTATTCAGACTCAATGCACCCCTGAATATTAAATAATGGAAATCTTTGTAGCTGTTATCTATCACTCCAATTAATTGTGCCCTTATCTTTCCACATCTGTAATAGATCACACATTTCATTAAGAGTGATGCTGTCTGTCCAAGTGTTAATTTGCACGGGCTGTGAACATGCATGAGTTGTAACTCTTTAGAAAAATTCATTCATCCCTCTTGAATGGAGGTGAACAAAGGAATGCTAAAAAGCTTCTTCCTACTAATTAGCTTTGGAAATCATTCAAAAAGTGTGACTTTGATCGTAACAACCGTTTCAGTCATAATTGATGCGCTTCTGTTACCAATTTTTCAGAACCTTGTACGCCTTTGCACTTTATCATCTCCTGGCATCTATCTCATTCGTGCATTTTTTTGTTTTCCCGTATCCTTCTGCTTTGGACAGATTCTAATTGTGCTTACATTACCATCTTCGGTAGCTGCTACAGTAATTATAGAGAAGCACAAAAACTGCAGTCGCTGGAATTATGGGAGAACAGATAGAGGCTGGAGGGACTCAATGGGTCAGGAAGAGAAGTAGTTAATCGTTATGGTTAGGATACTTTCTGAAGACTAAGGAGGGAAAGGGAGGTAGTCAGTATAGAAAGATGGTGGGTGAGGAAGGTTTGAGGAGGGAACACGGGGTGCCTGGATAATTATAGAATCTAGAATAAGTGCAGTAAACCCTCTTTTATCTAGAATTCAAGCAACTGGCAACCTCAAGCAACTGGCAATAACAATTGTGGAAAATAAATGGGTAAAAAATACAAAGTTTAAAATTGGTGCGCTTTGCCATTAGTTCTCCATTCATGCAACACGCAGTCTCAAGCAATCAGAAAACTTACTTATCCAGCATCTATCAATCCCAACAGGTGCAGGATACTAGAGGTTTTATTGTAGTTCCGGAAAGTGCTGCTGACGTTAAAAAAAAATCAAATATGTTTGTGTGGAATGGTGGAGCAGGCAGGCACTGGGTGAAATGGCCCAATTCAGTTTTTTTTCTCACAAAGACGTTGATTTGCTATAGACCAATAGACCAAGATCACAATGATCTAGAATACATCTCTACCCTCGCATCCTTTCAAAATACACCTAATACAACATCAATATGTGACTCAGTATAAACAACATGCATCATGGTATGGAAGTTGGATATCTGAATTTAAAAAAAACCCAGAAAATACCATATAAACTCACCACAGGCTGGTCAACAGGTGAAGGAGGAGGAACAGTCAGCTTTCAGGTCTGCAACCCTACGTCAGAATGGGGGAAGAAAAGAGATATCAATTGGAGGGAAAGTGGTTGCGAGATGTGCAGAGCAAAGGAAGTACCTGTGATTGGACAAGTGGAAATGGCTAATGGAAACCGGTTTCCGCACATTACAGTGACTGATGTAGGCAGGAAGAAATAGCATGGTATCTTTAGCCACTCTCATTTTATTGTAACTTTAATTTAGTATGGGTACCGATTTGCACCTCAAGTTCACTAACCTCATTTCTAAAACTGCGGGCATTCAGATAAAGTGCCCTTATGCTCTTTGTTTTTTTAATATATAGTGACTTCTGTAACCTTTTCTTTTGATTTTTCTGCCCACTATTTTTCTTTGTAATTTTCTTAACACTATCATTGACCTGAAAATTCACTGCACCATCTGATTTTTTTTACTTTCTCCTCCCAACATTACTTTTCCTATTTTACTTTTCCTGGCCATTACTTTATCTTCCCTACCCTTTTCCCTATCACTCTGGTTCCCATACCCCTGCCAAATTAGTTTAAACCTTGCCCCACTGCTGTCCCAAACATACTTGCCAAAAGGTTGACACCTTTTGGATTTAGGTGCAACCCGTCCCTCTTGTAAAGATCATGCCTTCCCCAAAAGAGATCCCAATGATCCAAGAAGCCAAATCCTTGCCTTGTACACCAGCACATCAGCCACACGTTCATTTTCCTTATCCTTACATTCTTTTCATCACTTGCATTTGGAACAGGTAGTAATCCCGAGATCACCACCCTAGTGTTCCTGTCTTTCAGCTTTCATCCCAGCTCACTGTAATCCCTTTTCATTACCTCCTCCCTTTTCTTGTCAATGTCATTTGTACCCACATGTACCAAGACATCAAGCTGCTCTCCCTCTCCTCTAAGAATATTTAGGACCCGATTTGTGATATCTCGTACCCTTGCACCAGGGAGGCAGCACACCAAGCGGGTATACTTATCTGACTCACAGAACCTCCTGTCCGTACCCCTGACAATGGAGTCCCCAATAACTACTTCATTTCTCCTTTTCCTTTTCTTTTGCACCACTCTGCCAGGCTCATTGCCATTGACCTGGTGCCCGAGGCCATCTTCTGTCCGGTCATCTCCCTCAACAGAATCCAACACAACATAACTGTTGCTGAGTGGGATAGTCACTGGTGTGCTCTCCGTTTTTCTCGCTTTTTTCTTTCCCCCCCTCCCCCCTGAAGGTTTCCCACTTACCTGACATGGGTTCTGGAGTATTTATCACCCTGAAAGTTGAGTCGATTCCTCATTCTCCCTTACAAGCCGCAGGTCATCAATCTGCAACTCCATATCCCTAATTTGCTCCCTTAGTAACTGCATCTCGGTACACCTGGTGCAGATGTGGCCATTTGGGAGGGTGGAGGTCACCCACTGTTCCCACATCGGACACCCAGTACAGAGCACTAACCCTATTGGCATGACTCTGAATACGAAGGCAAATAACTCAGCTTACCTTTTCTCCTTGCTTGCTTTTGCCGAAGCCTGATAAGCCAAAGCCAGGAAGTCTCACTCCTTCACTGCTCCACTCACTCACTGAGCCACTCCTCGCTGGCCGCTCCCTCCCCTTTCACTCGTTTTTTTGGCCCCTTAACCAATTAACCCTGTCACTTTCAGCAAGCTCCTCCTCCTCCTCTGATTCACAGCCCGACTCTCTCCAAGCTCCTCCTCCGACTCCCAGCCGAACCAAGTAGGCCCAAGCCCCGGTAAGCCCCCGACTTTAATAGCTTACCTTCTCCTCACTTTCAGCAAGCTCCTCCTCCTCTGACTCACTTTCAGTAAGCTCCTCCTCCTCTGACTCACTTTCAGTAAGCTCCTCCTCCTCTGACTCACTTTCAGTAAGCTCCTCCTCCTCTGACTCACAGCCCGACTCTCTCCAAGCTCCTCCTCCGACTCCCAGCCAAACCAAGTAGGCCCAAGCCCCGGTAAGCCCCCGACTTTAATAGCTTACCTTCTCCTCACTTTCAGCAAGCTCCTCCTCCTCTGCCTCACTTTCACCAAGCTCCTCCTCCTCTGACTCACTTTCAACAAGCTCCTCCTCCTCTGACTCACAGCCCGTCTCTCTCCAAGCTCCTCCTCCGACTCCCAGCCGAACCAAGGACCATGATGTCAACCTTCAAAAATACCTCAAAACTGCCAAACTCCTCACTCTCACATACAATAAGGCCAAGTGCTTATTTCACACAACCCACCTTGACACCCTTGGCTCTGTCGTTGAGAATGGAATCATTGGTCCAGACCCTGACTGCATTCACCCATTCCTGGAACTTCCCCTCCCCCCCAGCCTTAACATTCTTGCGCCTTTACTCTTACTATGCCCAGTGGGTTTCTAACTCTACAAACAAGGCCCGCCCTCTCACCAAATCCACCTTTTTCCACTTGACGACAGCGGCCCATGCAGCCATCAGCTGCATCAAGGCAGATATTTCCAAGGACACAATACACATGGTGGATGAATCCATCCCGTTCCAGGAGGAAAGTGATGTGTCAGACTTCGCTCTGGCTGCTACCCTTTACCAGGTGGGAAGACCAGTTTCTTTCTTCTCCCTTATCCTCCAGGGCCCTGAAATTCGACACTCCTTTGTCGAGAAGGAGGTCCAAGCCATTGTCGAGGCAGTGAGGCACTGGAGACATGACCTGGCCAGTAAACGATTCACCCTGCAGACTGACAAACGGGCTGTTGCGATCATGGGTAAAATCAAGAACGACAAGATATTAAGATGGAGAATCAAACTGTCCACCTACAATTACGATATCCTGCACCAGCCCAGGAAACTCAATGAGCCACCTGATTCCCTATCTTGTGGGACCTATGCCAGCACCCAGAATGACCACTTAAAGGCCCTTCACAATAATCTCTGCCACCCCAGAGTTACCAGGTTCTTCTACTTCATCAAAGCCAACAACCTGTCATCCTCCATTGAAGAGATCAGATTCTGTTGCTTTGGCGGTCGGCCCCGGTGCTTGGGCGCGGCCATCTGTTCTGGCTGTGATAAGTCCAGATGGGCCGCTTTCAGGCAGCTCACCTTAAAAAGTTCCTCTCTCCCCCCAATGTCCAGCGTGAAGGTTCCGCCGGACTTTGTATGGCCCCTCATACGGTTGCTGTAGTGGTGCACCTTGTGGACCTCTCCGCACGAAAACAAACTGGGCCGAGTCGAGCTCTTTGGGGAGATGAAACGGCTGGGTGCCATTGTATGCTGGGGGTGGGAGAGCTAGGGAGGCCAGTCGCCTGCGTAGGTCCGCCAGCAGGTTTTTGTCAATGGTCGTGGTGTCAGGGACTGGGCCGAAAACTTACCCGGCAGGGAAAGCGGTGCACCATAGACATCTCCGCTGCTGAAGCCTGCAGGTCCTCCTTGGGTGCTGTCCTAATTCCAAGGAGGATCCAGGGTAGTTCATCCGCCCAGTCTGGTCCAGAGAACCTGGTCATAAGTGATACCTTGAGGTGCCTGAGGAACCTCTCCACCAACCTGTTGGACTGCAGGTGGTATACTGTGGTGTGGTGGAGCTTGACACCAAGAGCTTCGCCATCTGAGTCCAGAGGGTAGACGTGAACTGTGCCCCTGTGTCGCTAGTGATGTGTGCCGGGACTCCAAAATGGTCGATCCATTGGCTGACCAGGGTCCTGGCGCACGTCTCTGCAGAGGCCTCCTTAATCAGGATGGCCTCCGGCCACCTTGTGGCCTGATCCACCATCGTGAGGAGGTAACAGGCATCCTTGGACAATGGCAGGGGGCCAATGACATCAATGTGGATGTGTCAGAATCAGTGAACCTCCGGGTCAAAGTTCTGAATGGACCTCGCATTTGTTGCTGGACCTTGGAGGTCTGACACCTGGTACAGTTCCTGGCCAGTTCCGCCACCTCCTTCTTCACCCTGTGCCACTCAAACTGCTCCACGACCATCCACACCATTGTCTTTACTGCTGGATCAAACTGAAGACCTTCACCCTCTAGTGTGGCGGGACCACCGGGCATGGCATGCCTGTTGAGATGCCATAGAACAATGTGTCCGGGCTGCTGGGCACCCAGACATTCTTGAGTTTGGGGCCCAAGATGGCAGTCCACAAGGCCTGCGTCTCTGCATCATTCCTCTGTGCCTGAGCCAGTTGCTCGTAATCCAGGCCGGACATGAGAGTGTTGATGGCTGGATGTGAGAGTGCATCCGCCACTACATTGTACTTGCCAGCCCATCTAGGTGAAGAAGCCTGGAAGCCCATTTCTAGGGAGTTAGCCCGAAAGTTCCAAGCAGCAGGTCTTTGAGGGCGGTATACTTACCCTTAGCCGGGGGGTAGTGGATGATGTCGTCCACCCTCGCTGCCGTATCTTGGTCCAGAGTTCTCACGACATGATAGAACATCATGGCATCTGAGGAGATGTTGCGGAGTTGAAATTATGCTTCTGCCTGCACAAACCACATTCTCGGTCAATGGGTCCAAAAGGGGGGAAGCTTGATGGAGACAGCATTAACCGCTACTGAATCCATGGTGTTTTGAGTCCAAAAAAACGTCTGGGCTCGTCGGTGTCACCACTATGGTGGTGTGAGCAGTGGAAGAAACACAGCCACCACTTTGAGGATCATTAACAAATGTTTTTATTCAAATTCAGCACTCCCCTTTAAGGGCAGTATGAGCTCAGTCACCTTGTGCATTTTGACATCATAATCATTGCCCAGGGTGTGCACTGGAAGGGATGCTGGAGTCAGAGAGAAACCTCTGACAACACCATTTCCCCATGGCTGCCCCGCCATGTGGCAATACAAGTGGACCATGAGGATGTGCACAGCCACAAACTTACTTTTGAAGATGGGATGGAAGCCCTTTTGAAGCCAGGCATGCTCCAGGCTGACCCTCTGTCCCCAGTGGTCCCGGCTGAATTTACCTACTGGTTGGAGTTCTTCCATTCCTACGTAGCTGCCACCTAAGAAGTCTTCCACTCCAACGGCCTCCGGAGATCGGCCTTCCTCTCTCGAGTCAGCCCCAAGGGATAAGCGGTCATCAGGGACTACGTGACATACGAGACAGCCATCGAAGGCCTGAAGGTCCACCACATGAGGCCGCAGAACGACCTGCTGGCGAGACACTGACTCTCACTGGATGACTACGTTCTGGAACTATGGATGCTGATGAGAAAGTGCCACTACTAGGTAGTCTCGGCCTGGGTGAGGGAAGAAGAACAAGTCCAAGATATTCTCATGGCTGGAGTGAGTTCAAGTTACATGAGACAGCAACTGTTGTATTTGGGAAGAAGGACCTGGCCAGTACCTTTGATCTTGCGAAATCCCTCGAACAGGCCCATCTGGGAGTGGACCACTTCGCTAAAGAAAGCAGTGCCTTCTCAGAAAGCCAGGCCTATGGTGCACAACTGTCTAACATGGGCACCCACAATCAGGAGTGCAACTTCTGCAGGCAGGCCAAACATTCCATGCCAGATGCCCCATGAGAGATTCCATGCATTCCAGATGCGGTAAGAGGGGACATCAGATGAAAGTCTGTCGGACAAAGGGGAACCCCAGGAAGGCTACCGCATACATGGTCCCAAACAGTCGTACTCCCTGTGCACATGCCCAGAGGACTCCCGCTTCTCCATGCTGCTTGCCTCCACCATCTTTCTGCCCCTCGTGGTGGGAATCATTATTGGAAGAGAAGCAATGGCGGGAATGGCAGCTGTCATCACTACTGGAAGAGAGGCAAAAGCAAGAACGGTGGCCATCTTTCCACTACTCGTGGTTGATACCTTTGGATCAAGACAACAGCAGCAGAAGGAGCGATGCAGCCTCCGGAGCTCCAACATCAGTCATCCTCAACCAAGTGAAACCCCACCAGCTGAGTAACTCGTCATCTAATGGACATCTGCCAAACCTCGGACATGGTGAATGAAATTGCACAGTACCGGGTCTATTCGGCCATCGACCTGAAAGCTGCATATCACCAGTTATCAATCCATTCCAAGAACCACCCTACACTGCATTCGAGGCAGACAGATGGCTTTATCAGTTCCTGGGGGTCTCTTTTGGCATAACAAACAGGGTCTCTGTCTTCCAGAGGCAGATGAATGACATGCTAGACAGGTATGAGCTAAGGGCTACCTTCTCCTATCTCGACAACATCACCATTTGTGGACATGATCTGGAGGACCACGACGCCAATCTCCAGAAATTTCTCCACACAGCTAAATCCCTGAACTTCACCGACAATGCCAGTAAATGTGTGTTTAGAACCAAATGCCTAGCAATTCTGGGTTATGTGATGGAGAATAGCCGAAACCAGGTGGCATTTAACTATGTCAGGAGCTACATCGTGAAAGCTACCATGCTTGCGGTGGATGAAAATACATAATTCCAGATGGAGAGCGATGCCTCCGACGTAGCTCTGGTTGCAACCATTAACCAGGCAGGCAGGCCAGTAACTTTCTTTCCCCACACCCTACAAGGCCACGAGCTCCAAAACCCGTTGTGGAAAAGAAGGTTCAAGCCATTGTGGAGGCCATCAGGCATTGAAGGCTCTACCTGTCCAGCAGGAAATTCACTCTGTTCACTGATCAGTGATCTGTAGCATTTATGTTCAATAATACGAACAGGTTCAAAATAAAGAATGACAGGATGGCGAAGTGGAGGATCAAACTCTCCACTTATAGGGTCAGGTACGCTCAATGAGCCTCCAGATGCCCTCTCCTGAGGAAGCTGTGCTGCTACACACACCAGCCAGTTGTGTTCACTTCACAATCTCTGCCACCCGGGCATCACCCGTAATGCACACTTCATCAAAGGCAGGCAACCTGCCCTTCTCTATCAAGATATCAGGGAGATGACCAGGTCATGGCAGGTCTTCGCTGAGTGCAACCTGTACTTCTACCATCCCAACAAAGTGCACCGGATAAAAGTTTCCTGCCCCTTCAATCGACTTCAAGGGATCCCTTCCCTCCACTAATGGAAACATGTACTTCTTAATCTTATTGATGAGTACTCGCGTTTTCTGTTCACTATCCTCTGCCCAGACACCTCCACCTCAACAATTATCAGAGCTCTGCACTCCATTTTCACCATGTTCGGGTATCCCAGTTATATTCATACCGACCGGGGCTCATTGTTTACGAGCGAAGAGCTACAACCTGCTTGCAGGAGACATCACCTCAAGCACGACAACTAACTACATCCACCGGAGGAATGGACGTTGAAAAGGAAGATGAAATGGTCTAGAAGGCTGTAAAGCTAGCCCTCCAGTCTAAAGGCCTTCCACTCTCACAGTTGCCAAAGGTTCTGCCCACCATGCTCCACTCCACCTTGACCAATACAACTCCTCATGAGCTAATGTTTGCATTCACAAGGAAATCCACATCGGGGTCACTCTTCCAGCATGGCGAACAACACCAGGGCCTGGTCCTGCTGAATAACCATGTGAGGAGAAGTGAAACAAACCCACTGGTTGAGGAAGTGCACCTACTGCATGCAAATCTGATGTATGTCCACGCGGCATACTTGGATGGCAGGTCTCGATCAAAGACCTGGAACCTTCAGGAACTGAGGTCCCGATGCCCTTAATAGGGCTGGAACCTCCAAACTCCCCATGCAAGGTTCTGGACGACATGGTTCGCACGGAGCTACCATTGCACCCGGGATCGCAGACCCCCACTCTGAGCCCCACGACCCAAGAACAGGAAGTTCTGGAAGAGCAAAGTCCACCAGTGCTAAGGCGATCGACCAGAATAACCAGGACCCCTGACAGACTCAACTTGTAAATATTTTTCCCCTTCTGAATGTGATCTTGTTTTCACCTGCAGGTTCTTTCCTTAAGGGGTGAATGCAGTGAACTGGAATTCACTGACTGTGTGTAAAATAGACGGCCAACCCCTCCTCTTGCCTTTGGCCCCATCAATCCCAATATAAACCCTGTTATCCCACCTTACCCCAGCTTCACCTGAAGACCTCTAAGTACTGGCCATTAGTTGTAAGTTAATAAAAATGTGTTTGCGCTCCTCAGTCTCTGAGTACTATCGATCATATTACAGCACCCATTCATTTGAATGCTTGAGTGTCAATTTCAAAGTACCCCTGCCCTCCATGGACCACAATGTATATTTCCCCAGATATATTTATAGCAACCAGTAGTCCTCTTTCATGAATGATGAACTGTGGCAGTATCTGCTGGCTAGATGCATTGCCCACGAGCAGGACCACCAGCTTTAATCCCGGGGGAACGGGCAAGTGAAAAAGGAGAATGCCAAGGTCTGGAAGCCATCCTCCTAGCCCTATGATCTAAGGGCCTTCCAGTCTCTTGCTGGCAAGAGGTCCTCTCAGAGGAGCTCCAATCCATAAGGTCTCTCCTAATGTACAATCACAAATGCCACACTGCACGAACATATGTTTTCCTTTCCCAGGAAATCTGCAACAGGGGCCATGCTACCGGTGTAGCTGATGTCCCCAGGGCCGGTCCTACTTCGGAAATACGTGAGGAGCTCTAAGTCCGACTGGCAGCACAGGTTTCAATCACCATAAATTATTTCTATGGTGTTGCAAATAAATGTGTAGAATTTTATTGAATTTAAAATGTATTTTATATTCCAGAAATCCTTGGCACATACTATGTACCCATGGTTATAACTGTTGGAGATTTCTGGGCCACATACTGTGTGCATTGCAGATTAATACTGCTTCCACACCACAATCAGCAGAAAATTAATCTTGAACAAATGCAACCTCATTTGAAGAATCCTAAAGCCGTTTTAAAGTTTTATACGTTACATATGGAGCATAATTATAGTAATTTTGCTTAAATGTTGCTCATAAATTAAGTCAGTGAAAAATTCCATTGCGTCATGTTTTCTCCAGTTCCTATGTTGTGCCAAGATGTCCGGCTTCCTTCTCTGTAATATTGTCTGGCTGGTCCTGGGTGCCATTGAACCTCTCACTTGTTCCCTTGTCGTATCCAGATTTGACCATTCTCATACTTCTATTGTTACATTCCGATCGCTCCATAAACAAGAATTTACCTCAAACTCTACTGCACTTGCCTCTGGGCACAATGTTGCTCGACATTCATTGGCATCCAACTCCAATCTTGATTTCAGAATTCACCTTCTTCTTTGCTCCTTCTTATCTCTGCTGCCTCGAGAGCTGCAATTCTTCTACATTCCTGTACTCCTCTTCACTTATAGTCCGTATCTTTCAGCACTGTTGGTATCTCTTATTTCGAACCATAAAACCGGAGAACATTAAAGTATAGAAACAGGCCCTCTTTGGCCTTTCTAATCTGTGCTGAACCAGTGTTTTTTTTTAACTAGTCCCACTAACCTGCACCCTCTCTACCTCTCCCATCCATGTACCTGTCCAAATTCTTCTTAACTGTTAAAATTGAGCCCACATTCACCACTTCAGCTGGCAGCATATTCTGCACTCCCATCACTCTCAGTGGGATGAGGTTCCCCCTTATGTTCCCCTAAACTTTTCCCCTTTTTCCCTTAAGATATATCCTCTGGTTTGAATATCACCTATCCTCAGTGGAAAAAGCCTATCTACATTTATTCTGTCTATCTCCTCATAATTTTAAATACCTCTTTCAAATGTCCCCTCACTCTTCAATGCTCTAGGACAGTGGTTCCCAACCTTTTTCTTCCAACTCACATACCACTTGAAGTATTCCCTATGCCATAGGTGCTTTGTGATTAGTAAAGGATTGCTTAAGGTGGTAGGTGGGTGGAAAGAAATAAATTTGAAAACCACTGTTTTAATCGTGCCTAATTGACTCGTTATGTACATGGATTCGTAACTCCAAAGGAAATGGGCCATTGACCATTTTTCTCAAGCAAAATATTTTGTTAACAATTGGGTCTCAAGCAGTGGTTCTCAACCTTCCCTTCCCATTCACATACCACTTTAAGCAATCCCTTACTAATCACAGAGCACCAATGACATAGAGAATACTTAAAGTGGTATGTGAGTGGGAAGAAAAAGGTTGGGAACCACTGCTCTAGGAAATAAAGTCCTAACCTGTTTAATCATTCCGTGTAACTCAGTTCCTGAAGTCTGGACAACATCCTAGTAAATCTTCTCTGCACTCTTTCCATCTTATTGATAACTTTCCTGTAGTTAGGTGACCAAAACAAAACACAATATTCCAAATTTTGCCTCACCAATGTCTTATACAACTTTAACATAACATCCCACCTCCTACTCTCAGTTCTTTGATTTATGAAGGCCAACATGTTAAAACATCTCTTTACAACCCTATCCATCTGTGATGCCACTTTCAGGGAATTATGTATCTGTAGTCCCAGATTCGTCTGTTCTACTGCACTCCACAGTGTCAAGACACTGTAAATTCTCTTATTTAGCCCTCCTGAAGACTCCACTTGAAGCCTATAATTTTGTCCAAGGTTTCATCAGCCTAAAATATTTACTTCTATTCACTGAGCCATAAAAAAATGTGTTTGTTAAAAACAGAAAATGTTGGAAATACTGAGCAGGCAAGTTGTCTTCCATAGAATGAGAAATAGTTAATGTCACAATTCCAAGCCCTTTCTTCAGACCTGGGGAAAGAAAGTTTTGATGAAGGCTCCAACACCCTTTTACCTTGTTTCTCTTTGCAGAGGCACTGCTGTTCTTTGTCGAAATTTCCAGTAGCTGCATTCCATTTTCTGATTTCAACTTGTTAATAATTCCATAAGGCATGTTTTACTTGGTTAACATCTCCACATAAATACAGGTTATTGTCATTTCCTGTAATGAAGATAGATTGGTGCCAATTAGGGCTGGCTGCTTGCACTTCGACCATACTGCCAGAGTTTTTGCAGGTTTTGGCGCAGGTAAGGGTCTTTTTCAGTGTAACTGCAGTGGGAATTGGGAGGCCCCAAGCTCATTTGGTAAATAAATCATGTTTAACATTCATAAACATTCAAAATTACCTGGGGTCTATTAAAAATTAAAAATAACATTAAAAACTACTTACTCACATTCAAATATGCAAGCTGATCTCCAATTTATTTCACGAGGATTAATGAAGTCAAGCCAGGTCAAACCTGAAATAAGCTCATAGGGCACATTTCCTAGTCTGAGGTTCCACTGAAGGTAGATGAGATATAAATCAGAGTACATTGGTTAAGGGTGAAAGGGGAAAAGTTTAGGGCAAACATTAGGAGGAACTTCTTCACACAAAGAATGGTGGGAGTGAGGAACGAGTTGCTAGCTGGGGCGGAGAAGTTGGGCTCAATTTTAAGATTTAAGAAGCATTTGGGCAGTTACATGGATGGGAGAGGTGTGGAGGGCTATGGACTGGGTGCAGATCAGTGGGACTAGTCAAAAGAAAGTTTAAGCACAGACTAGAAGGGCCAAAGGAACCTGTTTCCTTTGCTGTTATGTTCTATGGTCCCGAAAATATGTGGGAATTTGGTACTGTGCCCATGGATCACATGGCAATTCTGCTGACTGAAGACCAAAATTTGAGTCGACATTGAGTATGCACAGTTAGCTGATTTCAGATTTATTGTCAGAGTACATACATGATGTCACATACAACCCTGAGATTCTTTTTTCTTGCAGGCAAGGCAGAATTACCACTTATTGGAAGGGCAAAAAATAACTGTATCTAACGTTCACCCATAAACGAATTAAAAAATGTAAACAGATAACAAAATGTAAAGTGCACAAGTAAGAGTCCTTAAAAATGAGTCCCTGGTTAAGTTTGTTGTTCAGGAGTCTGATGGTTGAGGGGGAGCAACTGTTCCTGAACCTAATGGTGTGAGTCTTGTGGGACCTGTACCTCTTTCCTGATGGTAGAAGTGAGAACAGAGACAACAGAGTTGGTGGATGTTAATGGTTGATGATTGTTGCTACTCTCAGTCGGCAGCATTTCCTGCAGACTTTTTCGATAGTGGGGAGGGTTTTACTACACTCTTCTTGGGCACCGGTTTGATCAGGTGTTTTAATCACATATGTAACCTCACCAATTTTAGATTGAACCTCGTATGGTCTGGGAAACTTAGTCATAAGGGGACTTGATTGCGTAGGAAATAGTATTAACAGCCTGTCACCAGGTTTAATGATCATACCAGACTTACATTATCTGCTAAGTGGCTTTCAGATTTTCCTTTACCCTTCCACAGGCTTTTTGTAATTGCTCTTTAATTTTTAAAAATATTTTATTTATTAGAAAAACAAAGTAATCACAGAATTAAAATGTTAACAAATTATTAAAAAAAAATCTTGGTTACATAGGAAAAAATATAACAAGAATTACAAAGAATCCTAAAAATAAACCTAACCATCCCACCCCCCCATCTACCCCTCCCTTTAACCAAATTCTACCCCCCTACTCCCCCCAAAAAATGTAAACTAAAAGAAAGAAAGAAAGAAAGAAAGAAGGAGAATAACTTCAATCATTCATTCACTCTACAGTGGGGAGATCCGGTTGCATCCACGACCAGTCTCAGATTTTCAAATGAGAATAATCCAAATATAGGCTCCAAATCTTTTTAAATATATAGTATTCATCTCAAAAATTATGTTATCTTTTCCATTGGTATACAAGACCTCATTTCTGAATGCCATCTTTGTAAATTAAGCTCCATTTGATCTTTCCATGAAACAGCTATACATTTCCTTGCTACTGCTAGAGCTAATCTCAAAAATGCCATGTGAAATTTATCCAATCTGTTTAACAAAGCCATTTCAGTAAGTTCCCCAATTAAAAAGATCTTTTGGTATAGAGAAAATTGTATTTTCAGGATAACCTGCAGACACATTCTTAATCTAGCTCAAAACCCATATCTTTATCACAAGACCAAATTGAAAGCAAAAAGGAACCCTTCTGCTCATTACAACGAAAACACAAATCTGAAACACTCAGTTTATATCCTTTCAAAAGCTCTGAAGTTCAATATAATTGGTGTATAAAATTACACATCCCCAAACTATACCTAACATTAACTAACTTTGTCATAGTGTCTCTATTAATCTTCCTCCAACTATCCATGTCAAATTGAATTTCCAAATCCTTCTCCCATTTAAGTCGTGATTTGTGCAGATCAATCTTAGGCATTTACCATTGTAGTTATTTATATATTTCTGAAATAAACCCTTTCTTTCCTCCATCTCAAATCAATACTTCAAATAATGATTCTTGAGGTAAATCCAAACCCTAACCCAAATCCAAACCCTCAATACAACCTTGATTTAAGTTGATAATAACAAAATAGAGTATTATTAAGAATTTTATATTTTTCCTTCGACCTATCAAATGTTAAAAATGACACCTCAAAACAGTCATTTATCATTATAATTCCTTTCTGATTCCAAATTTTAAGGAGGCCTATTATCCATTCGTAAAAAGGTAAACTCTTGTTTTGAATAAAGGAGTATGTCTAGATAATCCACCTGATATTCCTATAGTTTTGCTGACCTCCTCCCACATACTTATCAAATGAAACAAAACTGGAGATTGACATCTATTTATAGTTTTACTCATCCACTTATAAATAAAATGATCTATTCTAACCTCTCCAATTCTCTTCAATTCAATATCTAACCAAGTAACAGAACTATCTAAATCAAACATTCCATTAATAACTTTCAATTGAGCCACCTTATAATAATTTATAAAATTTGGTAACTGCATACCACCAAAGTCATATTTCCAAGTTAGTTTATCCATAGAAACATGCATCATCTTTCCCTTACATAACAATTGCCTCACCAAAACATTTAAATCCTTAAAAAATCTATTAGGTATCTTACAAGGTATATTCTGAAAAAAGTATTGTAATCTAGGTAATATATTCATTTTTATATAATTCACTCTTCCTACCAACGTTAATGCCAAATCCTTCCATTTATTCAAATCCTCTTTTATTGTAGACAATAATAATAAATAATTAAAATTGACTAGTTGATTTATATTTTTATTCTAAGTATCCTAGATACTTAATACAGTTTGACCATTTATAGTTTTCAAACTTACTGAAATGGCTTTGTTAAACAGATTGGATAAATTTCAAATGGCATTTTTGAGATTAGCTCTAGCAGTAGCAAGGAAATGTGTAGCTGTTTCATGGAAAGATCAGATGGAGCTTAATTTACAAAGATGGCATTCAGAAATGAGGTCTTGTATACCAATGGAAAAGATAAGATCATTTCTGAGATCAATACTGTATATTTAAAAAGATTTGGAGCCTATGTTTGGATTATTCTAATTTGAAAATCGAATAGAGTTTAGCAAATCCTACTACATGTTTACATTCCAAATAATCTGCTTTCGACAATGGCATAAGTTCACTCTTATTCCAATTCACTTTATAACCAGATCTCTCCCCCTAATGTAACAATCTTTCCTGTAATACCTTCAAAAATTCTTTTGTGTCAGTCAAATGTATCATTATATCATCTGCAAATAAACTGATTTTATATTCCTTTGAGTCTGACATAATTCCCTTTATTCTATCATCTTGCCTTATTGCTTGTGCTAAAGGTTCAATCACCAGTACAAACAAAGCCTGAGACAGAGGACATCCTTGCCTAGTGCATCGTTCTAGTTCAAAAGAATCTGATAAAACTCCATTAGTTATTACTTGTGCCTTAAACCAATTAATAAACATTGTTCTAAACCAAAATTTTAACAATACCTTAATTTAAAAATTTGCATTCTACCCGATCAGAGGCTTTTTCTGCATCCAACGATAAGACCAGGCGTAAATGGGCTTCCTCCCTAGAAACATTAATCAAACTAATCAATTTAACCATATTATCCACTGAATATCTCCCTTCAATCAAACCAGTTTGATCAACATGAATCAAATTCAGTAAATACTGCGTTAATCTGTTTGCCAAAACCGTAGTCAAAATCTTACAATCAACATTCAATAATGAAATTGGTCTATAAGATCCCAGGCTTAATGGATCTTTATCTTTTTTAAGAATCACCATAATAAATGCTTGCGAAAATGATTCTGGTGCTGATTGTGTATCCCGTACATGTTGATGAACTTTCTGAAATACTGGGAAAAAAAAGTTTTGGAATATTTTTATAAAATACTACCATAACTCCCACTCCCCATCCTCCCCTGGAGATTTCCAATTTGGCATTGAGCCGACCTAAGTTTTCTCAAACCACTTGGTCTTTCCAACTGATCCCTAATCCAGTCATTCAGTTTTGGCACTGAGTCCACTTAAAAACTCCTGCTCTTTAAATTTAGAGACATTATTCATTAATTTCTAATGTATATCCTTGTTTCTTCAGCAATATTAGAGGACCTCTCAACTCATGTCTAGCTCAAATGGACTAAAACCAAGTGATTCTTGAACTGATTCTCTTACAGCAAATAAAAGTAAGTGAACTCCTTCATCCCAATCTTTATCATTTTCGGAACAATAAGTTCTCATCATAATTTTCAGGGCTGAATGAAACTTTTCCAATATTCACTGACTATCTAGGTGATTGGCAAAAGACATGACCTGTTTAACCCTCAACTCATAAATCACTTGTTGGAATAGGCCTGACATGAAATTGCTTCCCTGATCTGATTGTATTTGCATGGGCAAGCCAACTGAGGTGAAAAACCTTAACAAAGCCTTTGCTATCATCTTGCCTTCAATATTCCTCAAAGGAATGGCCTCTGGAGCTTCAATATTCATCAGAGGATTGGCCTCTGGAAACTTCAAGGCGGCACACATAATTGTCAGTAAATAATGATTTCCAGTCTTTGTTCTCGGCAATGGGCCAACACAGTAGACAAATACCTTGGAAAATCATTCACTAAAAGCAGGGATCAGCTGTAAGGGTGCCACTGATGGACCACGGTTGGGTTTACTAACCATCTGATGGATGTGCGAGACCCTACACAAATGTGCAACATCCTTCCTTACAGCCACCCATTAAAATTGTTTGGTGATCTTATTTTCAGTTTTATTCACCACAAGGTGATCTCCAAAAGGGGTGCTGTGAGCCAGTCATAATTTCATTTCTGTGGAGCTTAGATACCACAACCTGCTTGGCCTCTTCCCAGTCTTCACTGGCAGGAACATCAGGTGATCCTATTTTCTCATTAGCACTCCATTCCTAATGTAATATCTTACCAGCACCACCTTTAGTTCTTCCTTGGAAAGGGCTTTATCCATTACCTCTGCGAGTTCCAGATCCTCCTTTTGTTAGATGAACAATTCTTGACAATTCTTGACAATGACATCTCGGGACATTTCAATCCATTACCAGGACTGGGATTGGCTAAAGAGTATTTTTCAGTTCAAACCAGGTCTCTTTTACTTGAAACCTGTTCCAAACCACTACCAATTGCATTTTGTTCCACATTCTTTTCCACCGGCTTATCTGGGCTTACCATCTTTTTGACATCACCCTGGTTATCTTACAGACAGGGTAAATATCTTGGACAACTCACTGACTGGCTTAGCTGCCAATTGTACTACGGGAACAACCTTACTTTCCACCAAGTCATTACCCAGGAACAGTGAAACTCTGTCCATTGGCAGGTTTGCCCTTACTCCTGTCATGAACAGTCTGTTGACTAAGTCTGATCTTAGCACTATTCAGGGTAAAGGAATAGGTTCAATATCACTACCAATACCTCAAATTAAGTTTATCTCACCTGTGTCAGTCTCTGCACCAAAATCTAAGACACTATCCAGCACGAGTGACCGAGCCGCCACTGTACCTCTTAAGATTTTAACTGGCACTTGCTTCAACCCTTCTCTGACTGACACAGAACCTTTGTCACAAAAGGTTTAAATATATCCTTAACCCCATTGTTACAAGCCCAGAGGACCCAAAACCCAGCTGCAATAGAAATTCACCAAAACAAATGGTTACTTAAATAAAAGTTACTTCTAATTTTCTTTAAACATAAAAACAGGATCAAACTTTAACTTATTATTATTAACTTAACCTAACTTAACCCCTTTCTAATACTGAGCGCACGTGTATGTAATGTGTGTATAAGTTCAGAAAGGTTCTTTGATTCACAGTCCAATCTCATTTCTCACTCATCCAAGTTCACCAGTATCAGGAAATTCTTATACTGTGCACAGAATTTAACATTTATGCATCTTTACCAGGTTTGGTGCTTGAAAGGTAAATGGTTACCACTCAGGAAGGTTCTTGTTGGTTTTCAGAGAGAGAATTTTTGCTCATTGGACACACACAAACTGAATCCTTCCTATCAGCTACTTCAGAGTCTTGCTAAAGAAACTTGCCCCTTCAGGGTTTTCCAGATGATAACCTCTTTCACTCAGGTCACCACAGAGTTCCTTTTCTGTTTCCCTCATCTCAGGCAAAACTTTAAACAATCAGCCATCTCCTCTTGTATGGACCACAAGGGGTTTGAATAGGCTGAACTCAGAATTCACAACCCGTCTTCAAAATGGGGTTTCAAACAAGCTTCTAAAAGCAACTGAAGAAAATCAGCAATCTCTCTCTCTCTCTCTCTCTCTCTCTCGCAAACACACTTTGAGGAAAAAAACCTGTTTGACTCTCTCTGCTTGCAAAACCATATGACCTTCCTAAAACAGCAACTCCACCAAAACAGCTAACTCCCAAAATCAACTCATGAGAGATCTTATCTGTTTCCTGAGATTGGCCCTTCCATTTACACCTCATTGTGAAAATCTCCAGCACAGGAGTTTATTGTCTTTACAGACTTGTAGGCACCACCTTATGTATAACTCATGCATTTTTTTAAATGAGATTTATTTTGAAGTGCTTGTATATTTTTGTGACATAACTAAAACCCCAGAATCTATCTTCTTAAAACAAATCTATATATAATATAAAATATAACATAATATGTCACACCATCAATAAGTTTGGATCCTTCCCAGTTGTTAGATCTCCTTTCCTTCTGAATGCAAGCATTTAGGGCTAAGTCCTTTTCCTTCTTTCTCTTCAACACAGTAACTGGAGAGCACATAACAAGTCTTTTTGCAGTAATAACAAAGAGGACAAGAAGGCTTTATCTCTTATCGCTTTCTCTTCATGTTTGCATCTATTACTACTCTCAAGTTAACTTGCTCCCTTAATCGAACTATTCCTCTGACCTTTGTCAAGTTTTACCTGACAACCACCTAAACCTATGGGTTGTCATACTCATCTGCTCTCTTAGCAGCTTTCTGCCAAGTTTTGTCTCTTTCTCCTTCAAATAGGCTTTGATATCATCTCTTAATTTCTTCCATTATTATTAATTCCCTCAACCAATCATAATTATTATTTATGTTTCTGGAAATACACCACTGGTCTGTGACAGAGTATATAGAAATGTTTTTGGGAGATAAATTGGGAAAGGTTTGTTAGAGTAGGTTACATACAAACACTTTAAAACAGATCTTATTTGAAATACTGGAACTCTGCCTAATCCTAGACATCTCGGCTCCACAGCTTTTGCAAGAGCTTCGGAGAGTGCCCAAGAGACTTCACTAATGGAATGTTGTTTACAAATAGGCAAAAGTTGAAAGAGCTTGTCGGAGCCACCTTCTGTCTGGAAGAGAGCTTGCAGCCAGTAACAGCAGATGGGAGTGAAACAGGACAAGCTGGCAAGCTTGTGGAAAAAGCCATTTGTTCAGCCTGGTCAAACTCCTTGTGATTCATGCAAGAGGAGAGAACTGGCTGTCTTATGTATCACTTGGAATAAGGGAAACAAAAAAGAACTCTGTGGTGACCTGAAAGAAAGAGGTTATCATCTTGAGAACCCTGAAAGGGGGCATCATACAACAAATCTCTCTCTGAAAACCGACAAGAACCTTCCTGAAAGGTAAGCATTTGCTTTTCAAGCACCAAAGCCTGGTGAACTTTATAAATGTTAAATTCTGTGCACAGTATAAGAATTGCCTGCAACCAGTGAACTTGGAAGAATGAGAAGTGAGATTGGACTGTGAACCAAATAACTTTTCTGAACTTACACACATATTACATACACATGCACGTAGAATTAGAAGGGGGTTAAGTTAGGTTAAGTAAGTCAATAGTGATAAGTTAAAGTCTGGTTCTATTTTCATGTTTAAAGATAATTAAAATCAACTTTTCTTTAAGTAACCATTTTTCTTTGTGAATATCTATTGCTGCTGGGTTTTGGGGTCCTCTGGGCTCGTAACAGGTCAAAGTAAACAACTTTCTCATATGTAAAATCAGTGTATCAATGGGTTGGGGATTTCCTTAAGTTCCTAACTTTTGTCGGAAGGCCTCTTGGACTAGTTGATATGCGTTAAGGATGATCTCTTTCACCATATCATAATTCACAGGTTGTGCAATTGTAAGGGCAGAATAAGCCTGTTGAGCCTTTCCCCTAATCACACTCTGCGGCATAAGGGACCACTGATTTTTTGGCCAGTTCAAATTCAAAATGCTTCCTTTGTTACCTCCACATTTGGCCCTTCTCACACTATCAATGTTAAATTCCAATCTCTCCATAAATAAGAATTTACCTTAAACTCTGCTGTACTTGTCTGTGGGCACAATGTTATTCGATAAACACTGGCATCCAGCTGCAATCTTGATTTTAGAATTTTCATTCTACTTTGCTCCTTCTTTGCAGTGTCTCGAGCTGTAGCCCTTCCACATTCCTGTACTCCACTGCAGATGCACCTAAAATGTAAACACCTTCATTTGCAGGATTGCCAAGATAGATGCACTCATCAGTTTTTGATCATTCATCTCCAAGTGAGATTTGAACCACATAACACTGATTCAACCAGAAGCTAATAAGCAATGCTTAGTGACTCTAACTGTGCTGGGTACAGACTATAAAGACTTTAAACTTTTGGTGATGCCGCAGCTCTGCACTGCCGTGCTACTGGGACTCGATTTTCAATGTCACCGTAAAGGCATGACAATGGAGTTCGATGGACCCCTCACTGACAATAATGGCAGTTCTCAAATTGGCAACTGTGCAACACCTGCCCACCCACCCCCACCACAGCCAGCAATCCAGTCGCTCATTAAGCATGATCTGTGGACTCTCCACGCTCAAAATCACCCCTCCACCATTGTTCGCCAATCTCACCCCCGACTGTAAATCTGTCGCCACCAAAGGTAGACGGTACAGTGCTGGGACAAGGCCTTTATTCAGATAGAGGTGCAACAGCCACCACCAGCCCTTGGATAGCCCAAGTGGTGGTGGTAGTGAAGAATGGGGAGAAGAACAGGATGATCATTCACTACAGTCAGACCATTAATCGGTATACACAACTAGATGCGTATCCTCTTCCCTGTATATGCAATATGGTGAACCAAACCACACAGTATTAGGTCTTCTCCACTATTGACCTTGCATATAACCAGCTCCTTATCCAACTAGAGGTCCGCGAATATACGGGTTCAAGGTGGATGGCTGCCTCTACCATTTCCTGTGGGTTCTTTTTGGTGTCACCAGCAGTCTCAGTCTTCCAGCAAGAGATGGACTGCATGGTGGATCAATACGAGCTGCAGCCCACATTCCCATATCTTGACAATGTCACCCTCTATGGCCATGACCTGCAGGAACATGACGTCAACCTTCAAATATTCCTCCAAACCACTAAACTCCTCAATAAGGACAAGTGCATATTTTACACAACCCGCCTTGCCATCCTTCATCGTGTCATTGAGAACGGAGCCATTGGTCCAGACCAGCAGGACAGAAGTTGTGGGAGGTGGAGTCACAGATGAAAGACAGGTAGAGCAAGAAACCATTAGGAAAGGGGGTGGATAAAGAAAAGTTTGAGAGAGAGAGAGAGAGAATGAGAAACAAATACAGGGGTAGGTAATAAAGCAATGGAAAAGTGGAAGTGTTATCTAAAATTAGAAAAATCAATGTTAGGTTTAAGGCTGCCCATGAGGAATATGTTGTACCTGCTTCTGTTCACTTTCATACTGTTTGAGCAGTCTGAAACAGTTTGATACCAGGAGAGGTAATCACACTGAATCATGTACTAAGATCTATCAAATTGAATTTAGATTGACTGCTATCAGGTACTACCATTTTAATGTTCATAAAATCTTGCTCAACATCTACTTGTAGTTTGGTACCAGCTTGTCATTCTGTTGATGTGTGTTTGATTTCCTGGTGGCAGTGAAAAAATACTCTTCTCTCCAATCTGCTGATGCCTTCACAGCCAACTTGCATGTACTGCCAACACATATATTATGAGATATAAACATTCAGCTGGGAAGTGCTGACGCCAATAATATTCATGATATCAGTTTAAAACAGCAGAGCATTTGATGGATAAATGCATTGTAATAAATATGGTGGTGGTGTATTTATTATACAGTTGTGTGGTATGCACATACAAGAGACACTTTGAATTAAACTGCATAGATCTGCATCTAATAACATATTTATAGAACAGAGAAGAGTGTAGCATTGGAGCAGGCCCTTCAGCCCTTGTGACTGTGCCAAACATGATGTCCTAATCAATCTAAAAGCCTGCAGCTGGCACAGGAGAGTGATATAAATTTAAATTTATACATCATGTAACATGCCTTTTCTAAGCGATTCAATTGACCTACAAACCCTGGTACATTTGAAGGGTGGGAGGAAACTGGAGCCCCCAGGGAAAACTCACACAGATATGGGGTGAACGTGCAAAATCTTTACAGGAAGTACAGGATTCGAACCCCAGTTCCGATCGCTGGCACTGTAACAGAGTTGCGCTAACCATGCCGCCCTTTATTCTTCTCTTCCCTTGATATTCACGTGTCTACCTTGAAGTGCTTCCAATGCTATTATTGTATTTACCTCCATCACCAGTCCTGGTAGCCCAGTCCAGGCACCCACTTGTTTATGTGTAAAAAAAAAGTCCAAAACTCCCCCGCCCCCCCACCAACTTCACCTCAAATGCATATCCTCTAGTGTGTGGAGCTTTTACCCTGGGCAAATTATACTGTCTGCCAACCCTATTAATGCCTCTCATAATTGTAGAAACTTCATTCAGGTCATCCCTCAACCTCCGAGCCTCCAGAGAAAACAACGCAGGTTTATCCAACCTCTCCTCATGGCAACCTATTGGCAAACCTCTTCTGTCCCCTTTCTAATGCCTCCACATCCTATTTATTTATTATCTTCAATGTGGTGTAGTTTAATAGTTATTAATTTGAGTAACTTTATTGTCATATCTCTTGTACCTTCACATCTGCCGCAGAGCAGAATGACTCAGTAATTGTCCTTGTCAAGAGATTTTAGGCATTTTGTCACAATGTGCTGTAGTGTTCTATGATTAAATATCACAGCAAAATATCAGAAGATGCTTCATGGGAATATTATGAAACAGAAACAAAGAAAATGCTGGAAAATCTCAGCAAGTAAAGCAGCATCTGTGGAAAAAGCAACAGATAATATTACACAACAGATGAGACAACAGTTGTTGGGCCTCATCAGCAACAACGATGAGTTGCACCACAGAGAAGGAGTAGAAAACCTCATGATATGGTGCAAGAATAATAAACTGAGTCTCAATATGGACAAAATTAAGTAAAAGGTTGTGGACTTTCAGAGTACCAGGAATGAACACCCTTCACTAGACATCAATAACTTGGTAGTGAAGAGAGTAGAGAGCATCGGGTTCCTTGGAATCCATATAACTGGTGACCTATCATATTACATATAACCATATAACAATTATAATACAGAAACAGGCCATATCGGCCCTTCTAGTCTGCAATGATTTAAGCAAAACTACACTAGAGTGAACCCACAAGATGGCACTGGCTGAAGAGACTGAAGTGGGCAAGGCTTCTGGCCACGATCTTGTCAACCTTCCATAGGAACTCTACCAAGAGCTTTCTGGCTGTGGGATGATTGCTATAGAGAATTGGAATGAAGGTCAATCCACAGGACCATAAGAGACCATGAGTCTCCCCTCCCACCCCCACTTCCATCGATATGATCTACTGGGATCTGAAGAGGGTGAGCAAAATCATTGAGGACCCCGACAACCCAGTACATGGAATCTTTCAGCTACTCCCATTGGGAAAGAGATACAGGTGTATCAGAGCCAACACCACCAGGCTGAGGAACAGATTTCTCCTGCAGGCAGTGAGAATGCTGAACGACCAAAAGAACTACTCACACTAACCACCCTGGACTCTAATATTTACTAAACCACCTTTATTTATTTATTGTTTTATGTATGTATATTTGTCCTGTGCCTGTGCATGTATACATCCTATGTCTGGTTATGTGCTGCAGAGTTTGCACTAAGAACTGGAGAATTTTGTACTTATGCAATCTGTAGGTAATAAATATGAACTTGAACGATTTCAGGGCGGCAATCCTTTGTAGGTCCAGGAATGAAATAGAGAATCTGGTGGCATAGTTTCAGGGCAACCCTTCCCCCTCAATGTCTGCAAAACAAAGGAACTGGCTATGTGACGATAATGTGGTAAATTGGATCAGCATGTTTGCAGATGAAACTAAGATTAGAGGCATTGTAGACAGCAAAGAAGGTTTTCAATGCTTGCAGAGGGATCTGGACCAGTTGGAAAAATGGGCTGAAAAATGGCAGATGGAATTTAATGCAGAGAAGTGTGAAGTGTTGCACTTTGGAAAGACAGACATGGTAAATGGTAGGGCACTGAGGATTGTGATATTACAGAGAGATCTAGGAATACAGATATATAATTCCATGAAAGTGGCATTACAGTTACTGGCATCACAAGGGGATGTGAGGGGTGCAGACTGAACTGGCTGACACCATCAGAGGGGGTGACACCAAAATGAATGTCTATACCATTTTTGTGCAGTGTTTGAGCAGAAATTTATTAATTTTTAATAAAAATATCCCAGTAGTTAGTTCTAACAACAAAAACATATTTTCATCAGCCCAGCTTACATGTATCAATATAACTACAATGCTAAAGCTCTATGCCAATTTACTTTTCGAACCTTCTAATGTACTCAGGCCAGAACCCCCTATTCTGGCTGCAAAATTCAATGATCTGTGATCAAATTGTGTTTGGAATTATTGACAAGAAAGTGAGAGAGTGGTTGCTACGCGAGTCGGAACTTACTTGGAGCTGTGACGATATGCCGCATCAATGAATTAGCTCTGCAACACATGAAAAAGTTTGGTGAGAGTGCAAGGGCCAGTGAAAAATAAGGCATAGCCATAGCCACCATGTCAGGATGCACACATAAACAAAGAACGAGACATAGGAAGCATCAAAATGATGAAGAGACTTTCAGTGTAAACGATGTGCCACTCAACATGCACCAAAACAATGCCCAGCCTATGGAAAAGTCTGTAACAAGTGCAAAGACAGAATCAATGTGCAAAGCAATGTTTTTGCGAAGGGAAACAAAACAGAAGTGAAACTACCCTCAGTGATAAATTCTTCATGGGCATGGTAGCATAGGAATGTTTAAAACCAACAGACAATGAACAGCCAAGCATGAGCATATTTGAGGAGGATAAGTGGATGGTACCATTGCATATAAATGAAGCAGATACTCCTTTCAAGCTGGACACAGTGGCAAAGTTCATTTTGATCTGTGAGCGTGACATAGGGCAATGAAGATAAAACCACACATCTATACAAATTCTGTTCAGCTCAATGTCTGCAATGGACAGCACATTGACATGAAAGGCACATGTAGACTCAAGATTAAAGTTAAAATTAAAGAGCACCATCTCATGTTTTCAGTAGTCACAGATGGATATAAACTCATTGCTTGGTGATAAAGCATGTGAAAACTTAGGTCTAGTCAAGAGGGTGTACTGCATTAACAGCGCTAATGCACAGAACAGCAGAGAGGAAATACTGGATCAATTACCAGACACCTTCAATAGGTTTGGTGTTCTATCATTCACCTATAAGATACAGTTAAAGTAGGATGCACAGCCTATAGTACATGACCCAAGTTGAGTTCCAGTACCACTGAAAGAAAAGCTCAAGCAGGAACTTTTCTGAATGACATCACTAGGGGACATAAAGAAAGTGGAGGACCCCATAAGAAGAAGAACAGTGCATGGATCTAAAAGACTTGAACCTCAATATGAAGAGGGAACATTTTCAGATTCCAACCAGGGATGAAATTACAAGTTTTTCACCAAATTGGATGCATCCCAGGGCTTCTAGCAAATAAAATTGTATGAAGATGGCACAAAATACAGTACATTCAATACACCTTTCGGCATATACACCTGTTTAACGATGTCTTTTGGAATTTTCTCACCTCTTGAAATGTTCCACAGGACAATGAAGCACATCACAGAAGACATAAATGTGTATATGGATGACATGGTCCTACAGGGATCCACACAAAAACAACACAAGAAGCTCATCAAAGTGCTACAATGGATCCAGAAATATGGATTAAAGCTAAACAGAGAAAAATGTCAGTTTGGTGTGAAGGAAATCACTTTTCTGGAAGATGAGCTGTCGGACGCAGGTAGAGCCAGACAAGACCAAGGTGAAATCAATTCAAGAGATCCCTAGACCCACTGACAAAAAGGGCATATTGAGAGTGCTGGGAATGATCAATTTCTTTCCTAAATTCATAACAAATCTGTCTTCCAAAACAATGTACCTGAGGAAGTTGTTACAGGTCAAATGTGAATTCAAGTGAATGCCAATCATGAGGAAGAATGAGGATGATTGAAGACCATTCTAACAAAAGAACCAATGCTTTTGATGTCTTTTCACCCATCCAGAAGGAAAAAAATATCTACAGATGCCTCAAAAGATGAAATGGGCATTGTGCTACTTCAGGCTGTGGGAGAGGATTGTAGTCCATTCATGGGCAATGTCCACATTTGGATGTTGATATGTGCAGATGAAGAGTGCTTAGGTCTGGTCTATGAACTTAAGAACTTCCACAGCTATGTGTATGGTCAACCAACATTCATGACAGAGACAGACCACAAACCATTAATAGCCATAATCAATAAAAATCTTAGTGAGATGTCACTGCAAATCCAAAGACTGATGAAGAAGCTACAATGTTATGAATTTGAATTGGTGTACACACCAGGGAAACTTATTGTGTTGGCTGATACTTTGTCCAGGGCAATGATGCAGAGTGAAGCACATAATGAGAGTTCCACAGAGACAGATTTGAATCTCCACGTGAATCAAATTGCAGCTGAAATGGAAAAGAACATAGTTTTACAGAAGGTCATCAAGGATCTGAAAGAAGAATGGCCAAGAGGTGAATGTCAACCATACCACAACATCAGATATGAGCTAGTGTTGTTAATGGCCTTCTATTCAGACAGAGCAGAATTATCATTCCTCAATCACTGCAATGGTTAAAAGGGTGCATGAGGGGCACCTTGGAATTGAAATATGCAAGAGGAGGGCCAGAACTGCTGTTTATTGACCAGTGATAAATGCTGACAGAATAGTTTCAAGCTCTCTGAAACATCACTCAAAGCAGCCAAAGGAATCCGTGATTATAAATGACTCACCAGAGGAGTCATGGCAGAAAGTTCGGACTGATCTGTTCCACCTGGATGCAAAGAATTACCAGCTAGTTATGGACTATCCATCAAACTACCATCAAACTGCTTCCCAACTTGCCTGCTGCCCAGAGGCATATTTAGGATATGGCAGATATGGCACATACCCTGGGTGCCACTTTAATAGGGGTGCCACTAAGCAGTTTCTGCCACTGGTGGTCTTCTTCACCACCACGTGCCCCTGGTGGCCCCTGCACCTCTCCCAATGACTAGAAGCTGCACATTGAAGGAGGCCTATTTGCCTAGATGGAGTCCAAATTCCCCCCAGCAGTGCCTATCCCCGCCCTTCCCCCACCAGTGCTAAATGCCCCCCAGGCCAGCACCACCCAACATTCCCAAGCCAATGCCAACACCCCACCCTGGTCACACACCCCCCCCAGCCAATGCCATCCTCCCTCTCTCCCTGGCTAGTGCCATCCCTCCACTGTCCCCAGGCTAGCATGCCACCACCCCTAGAACACCAACTCCCCCTGCCTGTGCCACCCCACCAGACAGCACCACCCCCAACATTTCTTTTCCCTCCCACTCACTCTCAACTTACTGAAAGGCCAAAGCCAAATACAATATGGTGGCTACCAAGGCCAGCTCTCATGAGACATTCTTGTTGCCATTTATTTTAGCATCTTTGACATAAGCCTTATTTTCTGTAGCTACGCCTCTGCTGCTGTCTGCATGATCAAATATATGAAATTGATCTTTGGAAAACATGGAATTCCTCGGATTGTCTACAGTGACAGTGGATCATGCTACAGTTGTAGAGAATTCCAGAACTTTGCAAAAGAGTTTGACTGTATCCACAGTCAAATGGTAAAACAGAGAAAGGAGTTCACATAAACAACTGCTCAAGAGAGTAACTCAGATTCATATCTAGTTCTTTCACCCACCCAGCACCTGATGATACGTGGATTATGCACCACATTTCCCCACTCGGCAGATGCAAACAAGAACAGAGATGTCAAACGGAAATAAAACTGTCTGCAACATGACACAGTGAGACTTGGAGATTCCAACATCTGGGACAAAAAGGCCAGTGTTCTGGAGGAAGTAAATCCCAGATCCTACACTGTCAAAACAGAAGATTGTCAAATACTGAGGAGGAATCGAAAGAGCCTGCTGAAAATGCAAGAGACATTGCAGTAACGAACAAATGCAGAAGATACAGCTTGTATAGTAACAGACAAAAAGGAACCAGTGCTAGATAGTAGTGGACCAGCAGAGCTGACACATGCACACACGTTATCAAAGCATCCAACAGGGTGAACCTCTAAATGTTTGTGCTGTTGATGTTTGTGTTTAACGTTAAATTGAAAATAATACTGTATTTCCGTGTAATTTTGCTAAATTGAACATCCTTAGAAAAAAGGAGGTGGCGATCAGGAGCTGATGATCCTCCAGATCAATAGAAGGCATTGGAGACCAATGCTCCACCTCAGAATACAAAATGGATGTCCCACAAGGTCGTGAGTTGTTAATAAAATATTATTAATACAGAAGAACTCCAAGTTTCTTGAATACAATAAAAGAAACATCACACTGAAATATTAATGACTGACTTCTCATTAAGATAGAACTTTCTGTTCCACATCAAATGCTGCTTTCCATTTCAAGTATCCACGTATCATGGTTGGAATGTGCAAAGTGTGACAGCGTTTCCCCACAGCAAGATGCAACATCAAGGTGCAACTCCTGCTATATCCTGAGAATATCTAGTTTCCTAGCTCATTTGATGTTTGATATGGAAATGATAACTACAAGGACAGACTCTGTGCATCCTCTGAACAATATATACCCACAGAGTTCTAGGGTTGGTCTTGAGCTTCAAGTTCTGAGAGCATTCTGGGGGAAATTTCACCAACTTAAGAGGAGCAGGTTTGCTGCCAAATTAATACCTGGTTGTCATGCCAATCCCCAAAGCAGTGTTGAGTTTCTTATACTTGGTGTTCTCTCCTGTCATCCAATCCATCAACTGGTTGTGGGCCGATAGGATTACATTGAACATTAAGCATAAATACAAACAATTTGGCAATAATGTCCATTCTGGAACTTCTGACCAGGCTTTTGGTTAATTCCATCATGTACACCTTAATCCTTTTGCCGTCTACCCATCTTTTACTTGATTGTATTTGCGTTTTTGTTGTTTTTTTTTAAATTAGATATATTATCATTTAATTTTAATATAATTTAGAGATATGGCACAGTATCAGGCTTTTGAGGCCTACAAGCTCATGCCATACAAATACATCCACGTGATCAATTAACCTATGAACTTTATTTCTTTGGAACGTGGAAGGAAACTGGAACATTCAGAGGCAAATCACGCAGACACAAAGAAAAACATACAAACTCATTTGAATCCTGCACTGTATGTTAGGAGTTTGTACTTTCTCCCCGTGTCCACGTGGGCTTTCCATGGGGGCTCCAGTTTCCTCCCACCTCTCTAAATATTCTGGGGGTGTAGGTTAATTGGATGTAAACTTGGTGGCACGGATTCATGGGCCAAAATGGCCCATACCCGTGCTGTATGTCTAAATTAATTTAAAAAAAACTCCTTGCAGAGTGTGGCAGATTCGAAACTGGGTCATTGGTGCTGTAATAACCTTGTGGTAGCTGCTGTACTAACTGTGTCGCCCAGTTTCCTCATGATAGCAAGTTATAGTTTTCTAAACATCTTTGGGTTTAAATGATTTTCTGGTTTTCTTCATTGGATTAATTGGAAATAAAAGGGGTGGCCCAGTTAGTGTAGTGGATAGCGCAATGCTGTTACAGCGCCAGCGATTAGGACTGGGGTTCGAATCGCACGCTGTCTGTAAAGAGTTTGTACGCTCTCCCTGTGTGTGCAGGGGTTTTCCCTGGGTGCTCTCCTTTCCTCCTATCCTTTAAAACATACCAGAGGTTATAGATCAATTGGTTCTAATTGGACAGCACAGGCTCGTGAGCTGAAAGGGCCTGTTAAATCTAAATTTAAAAATCTACGTACGTGACATCTATATTCGGTCTTTCCATCAAGTGGTTATGTCTTATTCCCTTTTTCCTTTCAAATTCTGTCATTTGGAACAAACAATGAAGAATTCAATGGGTCACCAATTTTTTCATGGGTAGAAATGGTCATTCAAGGTTTTTGGGTCAGAATGTTGACTGACCACTTCTGGTGATTGTTGCCGTGCAAGCTGCTGAGTTCCTGCAAGCAGCTCATTGCTTGCGCTAGGTTCGAGCAAGTGTAGTTTTTTCTTTCTCCCCCCCCCCTTCCCTTGGAATATTTCCTCCAGCTTTCTCTTTTCTAACCAATTGTGTCCCATGAGGAGATCACAAGATATGCAATAATGATGAATATGTATTTTAAATTATCTAACAAACTGTCCGTGTCAGATCACTGGGCAAGTGGTTCACCAAACACTCGTGACCAGCCCTAATAATCATTGATGACTAGTTAAGATATATGTTGAGGGGGAAAAAAAAATCATAATTAAGGCTGCAGAGAGCTGCACAATTGTAATAATAAATTTATGATTTTCTACTATTATGGCACCCAATTCAACTGAGGAAAGCGTTAGATTGATCACACAGGAAATAAGGAGCCATGTCCTGACTCAGAATTATTTAACATTTACTTCTCACAGTATTAAAGTAATTCATAGAAATGGTACAATGGAGCCGAAGGGTTCTTGAAGAAGGATTTGCAAAGAAGCTTTCAAATTCTCTGCAAGCATCATCCAGCTTATAAGAAGAACAAAAAAAAAAAAAAAATGCCGGCATGAAAGACTGTAGTGGCTGCATTAAGGTTTTGACCCAGTTGTGCTGTCGAAACCTTTGTGGTATTTTCTTCCATCAGTGATTTACACTGTTTGGCATAATTACAGTAATAAATGCCCATGGAATTAAGATTATTCCAAGACCCTGCCCTCCAACTGTCAAGGAAGCTTTAGTGAGCTCATTTATAACCTTTCCTGTAACCTTCCAGTAAACGTATTCTTTCACGCAAGGAATATTTACACAGAGCAACGATGAAAGAGATAGGCTTTTAATTTAATTTTGGATCACATAATAAGAACCAAAAATGAATTTCAGAACATTGCCTATTTTTTAACTGGATCTTGTTCCTATCAGAAAAGAGTACACAATAAAGTATTTATTTTCAGAGACTCACAAACAGAAGAAATAGATATGAGATGAGAACAAAGCTCCAAATAGGAGTTTTGGGATCAATTTCTCTCATGTCTGTTTAGTGGTCAGATTTATTTTTCATGACTGGGACGAGCAAACTGATTCCGCTGCCTTGATGGAGTATACATGATATTGGGGATACAACTGTGATGTAGCCATTTATGGAGGTCTGTTGTTTTTGGTTTCTAATGTTGCTTTTCTACACTCAACAATAATGATTGGTTCAGCACAGCAGGGCGCCAGATTAAGCAAATGCGGGGCCTGAAGCATATGTTATAATGGACCCCAAATTTTTTTAAAATAACCCATTAATATTAAAACATCTAGTAGTTTAAAAGAGAGAATGGAAGGGGCAAGTAGGACACCAGATGCCAAGGGAAGCTAAATTCGAAGGAGAGAGATGAACTCAGAGTAATAAATCATTGCAAATGCACCCAACAGCCTGGCACATTTTATGAATGGATGCAAACATACATGGGTGTCGGTAACTTGAGGACACTGGTCCTCTGGGGCCAGCTTTCTGGCAACTTGGAGAAAGTCTATTGTGGTCTATTCTTAACATGGCAGAATAACAAAGCACGTGCTATTGATTTTTTTTGGAATGAGGCGCTTTCAATTTATCAGGCAGCAGGCGGGTAAATTGTTTTCCCTGAGGAGATTGTGGAATTTTTGGCTGCTTCGAAACGAGTGAGGGGAGAGAGAGAGATAATTAGAATGCGACTCATCCAATTAAATTCTTGTATTTGTGTGGAATCTCAATGGTTTTTATTTCGAGTCAACATTTGATAACATTGTTACTCACCCAACCTTGCCATTTATTATCTCTTCAAAACAATTCAACATTCTTTTTTTAAAAACTTTATTTATTCATTCAAAGTACAGATAATAAGTAACATATAAAACAATAAACCATAAACATGAATGTTATATTTTATATATATAAAAGAAAGAAAAGAAAGAAAAAAAAGAACCATCCCCTTCAGCTAACCCTCCTAAGGAGAGCCATGAAGAAAAGAAAAAAAATATTAAGAAAAAAATTTATACATATTAAAATCTAATCAACGTAAATCAAAATGTAAATATTCTGAATATGGCAACCACTTATTAATAAAAAAACTATAGTTATCACGTGAAACATATGTAATTTTTTCCATTATTAGACAATATTTCATCTCATTATGCCATCTATTAATATCAATCATGTTCACATCTTTCCACATACTAGCAATACATTTTTTTGCTACAAATAAAGCTAAATATACAAAAGCAAGTTGAAATTTATCTAATCCCAAAGCATTCAAAGGTTGCAAACTACCCAATAAAAATACTGTCGGATCTAAAGGTAGTTTAATTGTATACAGGTATTCCAGAAACAATTGAATTTTCTTCCAAAAAGATTGTATATGTATATACATGACCAAACCTCATAAAAAAAAGTTCCAACAGAGTTACCACATCTAAAACACAAATCTGATTCATGAAAACCATACTTTTTAAAAAAATTTTCAGGTGTTAAATATAATTGATATTAAAAATTATAGTTAATCATTGCATAGCGTGCATTTATCAATCTAGTTACACTATCAGAACAAATATCTAACCAGTCATCCTCAGAAAAAATAAAACCGATATCCACTTCCCATTTACCTTTGGATTTATCCCAACACTTTTTATCCATACCATCCTGTAATATTTGATACGCAAGTGAAATATAACCCTTCTCTGGTACCTTCATAAGAAAGGTCTCAAATTTAGTCATTTCAGGTAAAATCATATCTCTACCAAACACATGGTTTACCAAAGATCGAATTTCATGATAAAGAAACAAAGAGTTCTTATCAATACCATAACTATCCCTCATCTGGTCAAAAGATAAAAATTTACCTTCTTTAAAACAATCTCCCAAATTTTCCACACTCCAATATAATAAACTTCGATTATTTATTGAAAAAGGAATAAGTTGATTATTATACAATGGAGTCAAAACCAATAATTCACCCCTAGAACCTATCATTGTTTTTTCTTTGTCCATAACTTCATTAAATGTTTTAATATAGGCACATTATATTGCTGCAACAAATTCACATTCCATCTAAACAAAAATTGATGTACTTCAAATTCATAAATATTTGCCATCTCAATTTTGGCCCAACTAGGAGGCCGTTCCAAATCCATCAATGAACTAATAAATTTAAGTTGGGCTGCTTCATAATAATTTTGAAAATGTGGTAAATGTAGTCCCCCTAATTCATATTTCCAAGTTAATTTATTCAAGACTACTCTTGAAAATTTACCTCTCCATAAAAACTCCCTAACCATTTTATTCAAATCTCAAAAAAAAACTATTATCAAGTAAATATGGAATAGTTTGAAATAAATATTGCATATGTGGAAAAATATTCATCTTAATTGTATTTATTCTACCCAATAAATTAATAGGTAAATATTTCCATTTAATCAAATCAGTTTTAATTTTTTTTATTAATGGAACATAGTTTAATTTATATAAATATTGATAATTAACATCCAAAATTATACCCAACACTTAATTCGATCTGTCCATTTCAAATTAAGAATATTCTTATAAGCTGAATAATCTCCTTCACTCACCGGTAATATTTTGCTTTTTTCCCAATTAACTTTATATCCAGAAAGACATCCATATTGCATCAGACACTCCTTCAAATGTAAAAGTGATTGAGCTGGATTTGTTAGATACACCAATACATCATCGGCAAATAAATTAATTTTATATTCCTCATCTAAAACTTTCATACCTTGTATCTGTGTATTTTGTCTTATCAACTGTGCCAAAGGTTCGATCACTAACGCAAACAAAGCTGGTGATAAAGGACAACCTTGACGAGTAGATTGGGTCAATTTAAACGGTTCTGAAATCAAACCATTCTTCAGTACTCTAGCTACCTGTTTACTATATAAAGGCTTAATCCAACCAATAAAAAAAGGAACAAATTTGAATTTCTCCAGAATTTTGAACAGAAAATTCCACTCATCTCTATCAAACACTTTTTTAGCATCTAAAGATATCACCATCGGATGGTCTGAAGATTGTCGAAATCTATTAATCAAACTAATCACACGTAAAATATTATCTGAGGCATATCTATTCTTTATGAATCAGATTAGGTAAAATTTTAGCTATAATTATATAATCTACATTCAACAACGAAATCGGTCTATATGAGGATACTTTCAAAGGATCTCTATCTTTCTATGGAATTATTGTAATTAAAGCACTAGAACAAGACTTAGGCAATTCATAATGTTCTCCAACTTGACGTAGTACATCTCCAAATACTGTAGAAAAGTCATCATAAAAAAAATTATAAAATTCAACCAAAAATCCATCATCACCAGGCGATTTACCGTTTGGCATTTCCATCATAGCCATTTTAATTTCTAAGTTAGTAAATGGTTTTTCCAACTCCTATATATCTACATCCTCTAATGTCGGTAAATTCAACTGTTATTAAATAAAATCAATCGATCCATTTTCTTGTTTTCCATCAGATGTATTTAACTTTTTATAAAATGAACAAAATTAATCATTAATCTCATGAGGTTTAAAAGTGATAAGCGAATTCCATCTAACAGCGTTAATAGTCCTCGAAACCTGTTCTTTCTTTAATTGCCATGCCAATATCTTATGTGCTTTCTCTCACCATTAATAATATCATTCTTTAGTCCTATTAATCATACATTCAAATTGATAAGATTGTAGAGTATTATATTCCAGTTTGAACCTAGACAATTCTATTTTCTGATCTTCTGTAGCATCTTTCTGAAATTCCTTTTCTAACTCACTAATCCGTTTCTCTAATTCAAAACTCTGATTTAATCGATTCTTTTTTATTTTAGAAGTATAACTAATTATTTGTCCTCTCAAATAAGCTTTCATAGCATCCCATAATACAAACTTACTTTGAACAGAATTAGAATTTTCTTTCAAAAAAATTTATTTGTTTTTTCAAAAAATCAATAAATTCCATATTTTTAATAACATTATATTAAACCTCCAACGATAGGCCACCTGAATCTTCTCAGAGGTTGCATATGTAAAGCAAAACAAAGAATAATCTGAAATCACCCTACTTTTATATTCCACTTGTTGTATTTTCCCCTGTAAATGTGCCGATACTAAAAAAATGTCAATCCTTGAAAACGATTCATGTCTAGTTGAATAAAAGGAGAAATCCTTCTCTGTCGGATTAAGACGTCTACAAATATCCACTAAATTAAGATCTTTCATCAACGCTTGAACCTGAACTGCCATTTTAGATTTCTTAACTTTCTTTGGAAATTTATCTAATAAAGGTTCCAAAACATAATTAAAATCACCACCAACTAAAACATTATCATTAGCCTGACCTAGATATAAAAATGCATCAGAAATAAATGTTTCATCATCTACATTCAGGGCATAAATATTAGTAAAATCCAAAATTCACTAAAAATCTTACAATTCAGTTTAAGAATACGTCCTGCCTTTTCCTCCATTGATTGTAATTCAAAAGATAAATTCTTATGTATCAAATTTGCTACACCTTTAGCCCTAGAAATAAATGAAGAATATACATTCCCAACCCAGTCCCTCTTCAATTTCATACTTTCTTTGACATTCAGATGTGTTTCTTGTAAAAAGGCAACATCAATTTTCATTTTCTTAATGTACGCCAAAATGCGCTTACGCTTAATCAGACTGTTTAAACCTCGAACATTAAAAGTAGCAAATCTCAACTTTGATATATCTACTAATATTACTAAGAACTAATAATATTGTTAGATAAAAACTCAAATCAATGTAAATAGGCCCTACAATAGGAGAAAAAAAACACAAATTAGACTAAATAAAATGAAAATAAAAAAATAAAGAAAAATTAATCAAAAAAAAAGAAACCCCCCCCCAAAAAAACTACCAAAAGGTAGTAATCCCTAAACAAAACTTGGGTGTGGGTCACCCACCAGTGGCTGATAACTAATAGAACTTAGAGCCAATCTCTCGCTCCCCAGCCAAATAAAGAGTAACATCAAAATATCATAATGACATAAAAAATAAAGTAAGAATAAGAAATTTCTTCTATTCATCCAAGAGATTCCAAACTCGGAGACCCCATTTCCAGAGAAGTTGGACTCTTTCCATTCCCATTTCTCCCATTTCTGCCATTTCTTCCATTTCCAGAACAACCAGATTTTTCTTTAGGAGACAATGGTGGATTACGTCTTTGTCCTCTTGCATCTGGCAATAAATCAGCAAAAATCATTGCTTCACGATCATACTCAAAAAATCAAAATTGAAAGTTTCCATAAAACACTGCTGGATAGCGAAAAGTAGACTTATAGCCTTTACGGCACAAAACTTCTTTAACTGGGTTAAATCAATGCCGATGCTGAATAACCTCTTGACTCAAATCTGGATTAAAAAAAAACTCTACTATTCTGAATCAATAACGGAGCCTGTTGTTGTCTCGCATTTTGCACTGCTAGATGAAGTATTGCTTCTCTGTCCAAGTAATTCAAACATCAAATTATCACAGGACTCGGTGATTGACCAGGTAGAGGTGTTCTTCTTAAAGCTCTCTGAGCTCTTTCTAATACCAAGCCTTCAGAGAAAAATTCTTGCCCCAATACTTGTGGGATCCATTCTTTAAAAAAATGAAGAGGATCTTGTCCTTCCATACCTTCTGGCAAACCAACGATTTTCACATTATTCCTTCTACTTTGATTCTCCAATAAGTCTATTTTCCTCTCTAACTCCTTCTCACGTTCTCGCAATTCTATAATGGATTTTTCAACCTTCAGCACTTTTTCTGTATTAGAAGCCACTTGCTGTTTACATTCCAAAAAGGCAGACTGAATTTTTTTTAAATATTCACAAGATGCTTCCACACGTGTTTTAACTGTAGTGAATTCTGACCTCATATTAACATTCATTTGAGCCAGCTCTTGCATTATAGGCTGAATGACAGTGTTTAACTGTTTATATTGTTGCTTAGAAAAGCTCAGCCCTCCTTTCTCTTGCGTAGTGGCAGAACCAGGTTACTGCAGCTCCTGCTGCATCTCAACAACAGGCAGTTTAACGGTTTTACTGTGGGTCTGGACTCCCAGCGATGGCACCCCGACTTCTTAAGGGGGTCGACGCTGGTCTCCCCCCGCAACTCGCTATTGTTTCAAAAACTCACGGACAAGATCGAGCTCTTCAGGTTGGAACATTGCTTGAGTCGTTTCAAACAATGGAGTCGTCTTCCTGCGTGCTCCCTCCGCCAAAGTCAGCAGGCTGTCAGAATCGGGATCCACTTCGTGGGCACACGCATCTTCCTCCTGAGAACAGGTAATTCCAGCGATGTCCTTCTCTGGTGAGTAGTAGTCATTTTTTTTTCAGCTCCCATAGTCAATCTTTGTGGTTTAGGCACTGAAGAAATTAAACCTGAGGCTGTAGCAAGCTGTTTAGGCCCTAAATCTTCAACATTCCAAAAATGTAATTTCTTCTGCACTGAGGTTTAATCTTTTTACCATTAATGGCCATAACAGGTCCTTAATACTTTAGACTAAAATTTTAAAAGTTTAAACTTGAAAATAAAGGGTTAAAAAGGGTACTTAAAAGTCCAGCCAGAGAGGTCAAGATTACACGTCTAGACTCTACGCCATCTTGCCACGCCTCCCAATTGAACTTATTCGTAACAAAATTATGTTATCTTTTTTAGATCATGAAATATTCAGTTATTATATCCTTGATGAAGGGTTATAATTTCTGCTACCACCCCTTTAAACTTTTATATCTCCCACCAATCACTCTCCTCCAAAACCCAAGCTGCTCTTATATAACACTGATAGTATTTTAGTCAATTATCACCTTTAATTGGGGTTATTGCCATAGTAATTAATTGAAGTGTGGCATCTCATAGCTGTTGCAGAAAGATGAAAATGAAAATGTTTAAGTTAAACATCCAGTCACTCATAAAAGCTGAAGGCAGTATAGTACATAAAGTAATAGAGCAAGTCAGAAAATCCAGTCCTATTGTGGCCACTGGAATCACAGTGGACACGACGAAATAATCACACAAGGCATTTTTAGAGTGAATTAAATGGATTTACTCTTCACAACCCGCACAACCTTTTAAAAGCCAGAATCACACGCTTGTCACACTGATGTCACACGGCTGGTTCGATGCCTCCTGGGAGATGTTTTGCCACCATAGTGTCGCTAAACTGTAGTAATAGATGAAACATTTCGCTCCAGACCCTTGAACATGCAGGGCTTATAGTACTTTTCTACTACATTAACCTGGCACTGCAGCACAGATAAATTTATATCAACTAACAAATACCTTGATTGATGCAGATAACCACAGCAACAGAAAGCATGCAAATCATATAAAACTATGTATCTGCGTGCACACTCACTAAGGTTTCAAAAATAACAATCATAGAAAAAGGTTGATATTTAGGAAAAGGGATCTTCCATTTTCAGTCATTCTTTTAGTCCTCAATGAAATCTCCACTTTTCTGACATGGAGTAATTTCCTTCCATGATGTTTGGCCTCCAGAGTTTTCATTTCTCCTTCTATCAAATTCTCTGTTATTGTACTTCTCATCACATCCTTCGATTCTGTTGGCTGATGGCTATCAGGCCATTCTATGTCGCATTTCATTGTCTGGGGCTGAAGTTTACAAAGTTTAATTATGATACTGGTTTATCACCCTCATGGCAACCTGTGCAGATGTTCTTTTGTTCTGGCCTTGTGCCTGAGCAGTTCGAACCAGATCAGCTAAACACTGGTTTCATGTCACAAGTCACAAAATGGCAGGAAGTTGTAAGGAGTCTCACAAAAGGTCAGCCTCCATTCCTACAAGCACATGGCAAAGAAGAAAAGGAGTTTGTTTCTCAGCTTCCACTGTCCACATTCCAGATCACAGCTTTGTTGTTCCTTTCTGGCCAACACCACTTCCTCACTTCTTGGCTTGTCACATCTTTCTGGATATAGTCATAGAATTGTGCAACACAGACACCGGACAATTAGCCCACCTCATCTAAGGTGACGCTTTACCTACTGCTAGCATTCCAGCAAGGAAGCACAAGCCATGGTATACCTTAGTTCCTGTAATTGTAATTCCCTATCCCATTCCCACTCCAATATGTCTTATTCTCATGCACCACCAGACAAAGACCACCTGAGAAATGGAGGAACAACACCTCATAATCCACCTGGCAACTAGATGGCATGAACATTGACTTCTCATTTCTGTTAGCCCCTCCTCTGATCCCCCTACTTCTCCTTTACTTTAGCTCTCTCTCTCTTTCTCTTCCTCTCCCTCTCACTCCTTTCCTCCTGTTCTGCATTCACAGAGCCACCCCCTCCCCTGATCAATTCTCGACCCTCTCCTATCTTCCTATCCAGGACCAATTGTGGATTTTCATCTGTTCTCCTCTGCAGCCTTTATATTCATATACATTACTGCTTTTTTGTTCATACCTTGAAGAAGGCCTCAGGGCTGAAACATTGATTATACATCTTTACTTCTATTGGTCGTCACGTGACCTGCTGAGTTCCTCCAACTTTTTTGTGTTTTTACAATTTTCACAGCAACTGCATACATTCATCTTTCAGTCCATTGTCGTCCTTTCAGTCCAAAGGGTTGCTTAGTGTGAGTACTGCTGTGCAAAGAATTCAGACTCAGTTCATAAACTGTACAAAAAGGCTTTAATCTGCTTAAACTCAAAAACACAAGGTCTCTATACCTTGCTGGCTCCATGTGCTCGACTGTTTACCAAAGGGGTCAGCCGAGTCTTTATATGGGTTGGTGATTGACAGCAAGTCGGTGGGGCCAGCCTCTCAGGTTGCCAACCTGCAGGTACAGTAATTGCTTCCTGCAGTAGGCTGGTAGGAGTGCAGCTAGTGTAGCGGTTGTACCACTATACTTAGGTTCACTGGGAAGTCACAGCTTAAAAATTCAGGCCTCAAGTAGTAATTGCCTGTGGCTTCCATTAATGTTGCATGACCTGCATGGTTCTTCCAGTATATTTGTTTATTGGACCTGTGACAGATTATGTTATATTTTATATTATGTATAGATATGTTTATGGAAGATAGATTCTGGGGTTTTTAGTTAGGTCACACACAAATACAAACACTTCAACACAGATCTCATTTAAAATGCCAGAGCTCTGCTCAAGCCTGACAGCCCAGGCTCTGCGTGCCTTTGCTAAAATTTTGAAGAGTGCCTATAGAGACTTCACAAGGAGGTTTAAATTGGACATGCTGTGGAGTAATGGATTATTATAGATGAATGGACTCGGAAGATTGGGTTCGGTGCCACAGTCTTGAGTGCAGTGGCTGTTCTAAGAGAGTTATGTGGTTTTCTCTGAGAGAGAGAGAGAGAGAGAGAGAGAGAGAGAGAGAGAGAGAGAGAGAGAGAGAGAGAGAGAGAGAGAGAGAGAGAGAGAAAGTCATTCTCTTTGGTTAATTGATTATTCAGGATTCTGATGGCAGCAGGAAATAAACTGTCCTTCTGCCGCTGAGCATTCATCTTTAAGCTCCTGTTCCTTTTCCCCAATGGTGGCTGAGTGAAGAGGGCATGGCCTGGATGAGGGGTATCTTTGAGGATATAACCTGCTTTTTTAAGACACCGCCTCATGTAGATGTCATCAATGGAGTGAAGTCTGGTGCCTTTGATGTCGCAGGCTGAGTTAACAACCCTCTGGAGTTTATTCTTGTCCTGTGATTTGGTGCCTCTGTACCAGGCAGTGAGGCAACCACACAAGAATGCTCTCCACGGTACACCTGTAGAAGTTTATGAGAGTCTTCGGTGGATCAACATGGAGGCTCTAGGACAGATCATCGGAGATCTTGACATCCAGGAATTTGAAGTTCTTTACCCTCTCCACTACTGAGCATACGATTAGGACTGTGTTATGTTCCCCAGATTTCCTCACGACGTCCACAATTATCTCCTTTATTTTTCTGACATTGAGTACAAGGTTGTTGTTGTTACCCCATTCAACGAGCTGATCTATCTCCCTCCTGGATGCTTCCTCAGTGCTGTTTGTGATTCTGCCGACAACTGTAAGGTCATTGGCATACTTGAAGATGGCTTTGGAATTGTGTCTGGCCACACAGTTACGGGTGAATAACAAGTCAAGCAATGGGCTAAGCACAGATCATTGGGGTGTGCCACTGTTGATGATCAGTGAGGAGGAGATGTTGTTTCTAATTTGTACTGACAGTTGTCTTCTGATGAGAAAGTCAAGGATCCAGTTGCAGAATGGGTACAGAGGCCTAGAGTTTGTAGCTTCTTGAACAGTACTGAGGGAATAATAGTACTGAATGCTGAGCTGTAGTTAATGCGTAGCAGCCATATGTATGAATTGATGTATTTTTTAGGTGATCCAGACCTGAGTAAAGATCCAGCAATATTACATCTGCTGCTTACCAATTGTGATATTACTTAGGTGCGTGTTAGTTCTGGCCATGACCAGCTTCTCAAAGCATTTCATCACAGTAGAAGTTAGTGCTACTGGGCATTAGTCCTTGAGGTAGCCCATGCTACTCTTCTTGGGTACTGAGTTGATAGATGCCCTTTTGAAGCTGGTGGCAACATCTGATTGCCACAATGAGAGGTTGAAAATGTCCATGAACACTCCGGCTAGTTGCTTGGCGGATATTTTCAGTATCCTGCCAGGGCCTGACGTCCTGTGAGGGTTCTTCATCTTGAATGATGTTCTGATGTCGCCCTCAGACACAGATATCACAAGGTCCTCAGCCTTTTCAAGGTTCCTCTTCTCAAAGTGGTCATAGAAGGTGTTCAGCTCATTGGGTAGTGAAGCATCACAGCCATCTATAGTGTTTGCCATTGTCTTGTAGGCTGTAACTGCCTGCACTGCCTACCATAGTGGGTGAATGTCTGTGCCTCTAGTTTCCTTCAGAATTGTCACTTTTCTTTGGAGATAGCCTTCCACAGGTCGTACCTGGACGTATTGTACAGATCTCAATCCCCAGCCTTAAACGCCTTTGTTCTCACCCTCAGCATGTTGAAGATTCTCTGATTCATACAGGGCCTTTGTTTGGCGAACACCCTGTATTTGTGTATGTTCCTGTCCATATTCTTCTTAAATGTTAAAATTTGGCCAGCATTCACCATTTTAGCAGGCATCTCATTCCACACTCCCATCACTCATTGTGAATAACTTCCACCTCATGTTCCCACTAAACTTTTCCCCTTTCACTCTTAACCCAAGTCCTCTGGTTTGTATCACACCTACTCTCAGTGGAAAAAGCCTATCTATGTTTACTCTGTCTATACCCTTCAGAATTTTAAATACCTCTATCAAATCTCCATTCTTCTACACTCCAGGGAAGCCATAACCTGCTTAACCTTTCCCTATAACTCAGTTGCTGAAGTCTGGGTAGCATCCTACCAAATCCTCTCTGCACTCTTTCTATCTTATTGATATCTTTCCTGTAGTTAGGTGACCAAAATTGCACACAATACTCCACAATTGGCCTCACCGATGTATCATACAACTTTAACATAGCATCCCAACTCATATACTTAATACTTGATTTATGAATGTCAATATTTCAAAAGTACTCTTAATGACCCTATCCACCTGTGTCACCATTTTCAGGGAATTATATATTTGTTTTCCCATATTCCTCTGTTCTATCGCATTCCTCTGTGCCCTACCTTTTACTGTTCATGTCCTTTCTTGGTTTGTCCTTCAAAAATGCAACGCACACTTGTCTGCATTTTTTAGCCCATTTTTTATAGCTGGTCCAAATCCCTCTGCAACCTTTGAAAACTTTCTTCTCTGTCCACACCTCCAATCATGAACCTTTTACTCACTGGCTAACCAAAGATTGACCATTCAGTGAACCGTTTAAGGAAGCTGTTTTTGCCTTTCACACTGGACTACTGTTAACCGGTTCTCTGTGTCTTTTCACAATCCACGGGATAGGGGATCGGGGATTCTATCCTCCTCTGGTGACATCTGAGTGACGCATCGAGCAATGGTGGACATGCCCTAAATTCTGATTGATGTAATATGATCTTCTATTTAAATAAAATTAATCTTGTCTAATTATGATAAAATTAAGCATTATGTATGACCTCTTCAGCCCCTGTTGTTCTGCTGACCTATATAGACATTTATACATTTATTAAAGTATAGCTACACAATTTATAAACACCATGGGAAAGTCCTAGTGTAATAGCCACAGTAGCGCACAAATTATAAAGACTATGGGAAAGAGCGATGGCCCATATGCCTTCCCAGAATTCCATGCAGCAGGAAAAAGCCTATATGCATGGAGCACTCATGGAGGGGTTTCTCTGCCGCACAGAATTCTGGGATGGCAGATCTGTCACCGCTCTTTCTCTCTCTATTTATCTTTCTCTCTTGCTGCAACATTCCCATGATTCCTTAGAACTTTAGAAATTTCAAAAAACTTATATAGGTTAGCAAAGTTTATGTTCTTTTTAATCTTTTGTTTCCTTCACATTCCTGCATTCACACAAAAACGTCATCAAATCAATGTGTCACTACTTTGTTTCTGGATAGTCCATGGGCTAGTCAGAATACAGGCACCAGTTGACACCGGTGATGATACAATCACAGGTTCTATCATCCCCAGTGCGATTTGATGCCTGTGTGCTGATTAAGAAGCTTTCATACTGGACCCTTAACTGGTAGATTGGCCGTTAATTGCTAGGACAAGGTGCCAGTGTGAAATGGGCTTCAGTGTCATCTGCAAACTTGCTGATCCAATTTACCACATTATCATTGCAATCATTTACATAGATAACAAAGAATTATGGTCCCAGCACTGATCTGTGTGGCACCCCACTAGTGACAGGCATCCAGTTTGAGAAACAATCTGGATTCTCCCTTCCAGTCATTGATGAATCCAGTTCACTATTCACCATGAATACCAAGTGTCTTAACCTTTCAGACCAACCTCCCATGTGGAACTTTGTCAAAGGCCTTGCCAAAGTCCATTAGACAACATCCACAGCCTTTCCTTCATCAACTTTCCTGGTAATGTCCTAGAAAATCACAATAAGATTGGTTAAACATAGCCTACCATGCTCAAAGCCATGTTGACTGTCCAAATAATTGAATATCTGATCTCTTGGAACACCTCCCAATAATTTACCCACTATTAACATCAGCCTCACCAGCCTATAATTTCCAGGGTTACTTTTGGAGCTGTTTCTTAAACAATGGACAACTTGAGCTACCCTCCAATCCTCTGGATCCACACCCATGGCTAAGGACATTTTAAATGTTTCTGTCAGGGCCCCTACGATTTCTACACTAGCCTCCTTCATGGTCCGAGGGCATATTTTATCTAGGGATTTATTCACCTTTATTTCCTTTAAGACAGCAAGCACTTCTTCCTCTTTTATCTGTATAGGTTCCAACATCTCTGCTTTTTTTCCTTACTTCCCATGACTCTATGTCCTTCTCCTGAGTGAATACTGATGAAAAGAAAGCATTTAAGATCTCTCCCATCTCTTTTGTCTCCTTACAAAGACGAACACTCTGATGGTCAAGTGGACCCTTTATGGCCCTTGCTATCCTTTTGCTCCTAATATACCTGTGGATTTTACTTCACATTATCTGCCAAAGGAACCTCATGTCTTTTAGGAACATAGGAACATAGGAAGTAGGAACAGGAGTAGGCCAAAAATGGCCCATCGAGCCTGCTCCGCCATTCAATACGATCATGGCTGATCTAATTTATGACCTAACTCCACCTACCTGCCTTCTCCCCATATCCCCTAATTCCTCTATCATGTAAAAATTTATCTAACCGAATTTTAAATATGTTTAATGAGGCAGCCTCAACCACTTCCCTGGTTAGAGAATTCCAAACATTCACTGCTCTCTGGGAAAAACTATTTTTCCTCATCTCTGTCCTAAATCTACTCCCCCGAATCTTGAGACTGTGTCCTCTCATTTTAGTTTCCCCGACCAGCTCAAAAAACCTTCCTACATCTATCCTATCCATACCCTTCATAATCCTATATGTTTCCATAAGATCTCCTCTCATTCTTCTGAACTCGAATACAATCCTAGATGATTTAATCTTTCATCATAAGTCAACCCGTTCATCCCAGGGATCAACCTAGTAAACCTCCTCTGGACCGTCTCCAAAGCCAGTATATCCTTCCTCAAATATGGAGACCAGAACTGGACACAGTACTCCAGGTGCGGTCTCACCAGTACCTTATACAGTTGCAACATTACCTCCCTACTCCTGAATTCAATTCCTCTAGCGATGAAGGCCAATATTCCATTTGCCTTCTTAATAACCTGCTGCACCTGCAACCTAACTTTTTGCGATTCATGCACAAGCACTCCCAAGTCCCTCTGCACAACAGCATGCTATAGTTTTTCACCCTTTAAATAATATTCAGCTCTTTTATTTTTCTTGCCAAAGTGGATAACCTAACACTTACTAACATTGTACTCCATCTGCCAGACTTTTGCCCACTCATCCAGCTTAACTATATCCCTCTGCAGACTCTCCACATCCTCATTACAATTTGCCCTTCCACTCAATTTGGTGTCATCCGCAAACTTGGCTACACCACATTTTGACCCGTCCTCCAAGTCATCAATGTAAATGATGAACAGTTGTGGGCCTAACACTGACCCCTGCGGCACCCCACTTACCACTCTCTGCCAACCTGAAAAACATTTATCCCGACTCTTTGCCTCCTGTCAGACAACCAATTTTCAATCCAGGCCAATATACTTGGCCGGACTCCACTTTCCTTTAACTTACAAAAGTCTCTTGTGTGGCACCTTATCAAACGCTTTCTGGAAATCCAAATATTCAACATCAACCTGTTCCTCTCTATCCTCCGCACCCATTATATCCTCAAAGAATCCTAACAAGTTTGTCAAACTTTAGCCTTCCTCATTTCTTTCTTGAGGTTTGTTTTGTATCTTTTATACTTTTCAAGTACCTCATTTGCTCCATGTGGCCTATACCTGTTATACACCTCTACTTTCTTCCAAACCAGATCCCCAATATCCCTCAAAAACCAAGGTTCCCCAGGCCAGCTAATAGGAACATAAAAACTCTGTACTCAAAATTTCACCTTTGAAGTTCCTCCACTTACTGCACACATCCTTGCCTGAGAGCAACTTGTCCAAATCCACACAATCCAAATCCTTTCTCATTTCCTCAGACTTGCCCCTTCACCAATTTAGAAGCTCAACCCAAGGACCAGTCATATCCTCCTCCACAACTAACTTGAAACTAATGGCATTCTGATCACTGATCTCAAATGTTCCCCTACACATACTTCTGTCACCTGTCCTGCCTCGTTCCTTAATAGGATTGTGGTATTGCACTCTCTCTAGTTGGTACCTCTATATTTTGATTTAGATAACTTTCCTGAACACATTTGACAAACTCCAAGCTAATCAGCCCTTTTATAGTCCCTGTCAATATGTGGAAAAATAAAATATCCTACTATCACAATCTTATGCTTCCTGCAGATTTGCTCCTCCAATTCTTGTTGACTATGGGGTGATCTATAATACAACCCCATGAGTGTGGTAATACCTTTATTGTTCCTCAGCTCTCCCATATAGATGAACCCTCTGGTCTGTCCTGCCTGAGCACAGCTGCGATATTTTCCCTGATTAGCAATGCCACTCCTCATCCTTTCACCCCAACCCCCCTTCCCATTTTATCTCATCTAAAGTATCAGAAGCCTGGAACATTGAGCTGCCAGTTCTGCCTCTCCTGCATCCAAGTTTCACTAATGACCACAATGTCATAATTCCAGGTACCAATCCATGCTCTAAGCTCATCTTCCTTTTCTTCAATACTCCTTGCATTGAAATAAATGTACCTGAGAACATGTCCACCATGTACAACCTGTTGGTTTCTAATGGTGTTTGCAATTTTCACAACATCTTTTCCCTCCTCCACTCGTCTATCTGATCTAGCACGCTGATTCATATTCCCCTGCAAATCTAGTTTAAGCCCATTGGAGCAATAACTAACAAACCTTCCCAGAATGATATTAGTCTCCTTCCAGTTCAGATGCAAACCATCCTGTCAGAACAGGTTCCATTTTTACCGGAATAGAGCCAAGTGATCCAGAAACCTGAAGCCCTCCCACCTGCACCATGTCTTTAGCCATACGATAAGCTCATATCCTCCTATTTTTAATCTCACTAGCACGTGGCACAGGGAGCAATCCTGAGATCACAAATTTGGAGGTCCTCACCTTCAATCTAGTGCCTAACTCCTTGAACTCTCCTTGCAGAATCTCCTCACCTTTCCTACCCATTTCTTTGGTCCATACATGGACCATGACATCTGGCTTCTCATACCCTGTCCTGAGAATGCCATGAACTCCATCTGAGATATCTCAGACCCTGGTAGCAGGGTGGCAACATCCCATTAGGGATACACAATTTCTTCCACAGAACCTCATATCTGTCCCCATAAGGAATCACAAGATGAAAAGGAAATTAAATGCCATGTCAGCCTTGATGTTGAATAGTTGAAAGTGTTACAAGCCCAGAGGACCCCAAACCCCAGCAGCAATAGATAATCACCAAGACAACTGGTTACTTTCCACCTTTAATCTCATTCATTTATGCTAAAAAGCACACATGGAAAGTTAAGAGCCTTGTGGCATTACAAGTGAGGCCATGACTGCCTTTGGCTTTGACGTTAAACATGTTATTTTCATAAAGAATCTTAAATTCAATTCCGGTTTACTGAGGAATACCAGAGGTGCATCATTTGGGAATCTTAAGAAAACAGTGGGAAATAAAAACTTTTATCTTGAACTTACAACAATTATTCAAGCCGTAAGCATGAAAATAATTTTCAAATGAATTCTGTGGCCTACGAACCCCAGTAAAATTAATGTCTTCAGATCTTGCTCAAAGTCTAACTTAGCAGAGGTTCCAAGAGGTGACGCTGCTGCTTAATAATGGACAATCCCGACAAAATTGGGGACCCTCTCTAGACTCATTAGAAAATTCAACAGAATGCAAACTGACCAAGAGAGCCCTCTGTATCCAATGGTTTAAAAAGCTCATTCTTTAATGTGGAGGTCAATGCAGAGCAGAGAGTGTAATCCCACCGTTTCCTGTCCTTCTATTGCCACGTTGATGACGACAAGCTCCCAAGGTAATTTTTTAATATTTGTCCTGCCTTGAAGAAGGGATAGATTTTGTTGCAGGAAAACAAGAAGATAATTACTTAAAATTCTGAATACTTAACCTGACTAAAGATCCAAATTTTTGATGATTCCTCCTCCAGCTATAATTTCTCTGAGTTTGGTCTGACCTTGACCAGGTGGGGAAAATCAGATAAGGCTTTCAGAGCAGCACCATCCAGAACTCTGAAACAGTTTATTACATTACAGGTAAATTAATATCAATATAAATACAGTCACTACCACTGATGTTACACACAAATTTACATGAAATCACTAAAGTCGGTAAAAAATATTTCCCTCTAATAGGAACTTTATAGTTTCTGTAGTTTGCATCTGACACAGTTTAAACCTCAGTTGCAAGTTCCCTCCTTCCCTCCTTCACTATAGTTGAGCCACACACACACACACACACACACACGCACACGCACACGCACACGCACACGCACACACACACACACACACACTCATTTGTCCAATAGAGTAATGTTTAATGTCCAATCATTTACCACAACAAAAATGATTTGGTGCAGAAAATATATTTTTGAGCTTAACATTCTTTAATGTTTCGGCATATATGTTGCTATTTTGTTACTCTAGTGCAGGGGTGTCAAACTCAAATTCACGGAGGGCCAAAATTAAAAACTTGGACTAAGTCGAGGGCCGAACTAAATATTTATTGAAAATTTTCAACAACATCTGCATGTTTTCTCTTCTTTCAACATATGTAATGTTAAACTTTTTCTTATTAAAATAAATGTTTAATAATAGTTTTGGATAAACTCTTTCCAGAAGCATTAACAAATGAGAAATAAAATATTCAATAAATATTTCTCTATAGAGGATTTGTCAAATGTTGCTAGTGTGCTGTCGAATAGTAAAATCTGAGGGCTATTGAGAATGTGGGAGAATAACATGATTCCTGAAACAATCAAATGGGTGACTGATTGTGGGCATGAACTCTAGCAGGGTTATTTGCCATGCCCTTTTTCCATTGGTACAGATATCCTTTGATTTACACACTTTTCAAGTTTTATGCCTAATGAGCTTGTATCCAGGTGCAGGACCATTTTTAACCAGGAATATATTTATCACTGTGACATGAAACTATTGGAAGATCGTTTTATCCTGAGATTAAAGTTCATAATACTTACTCAGGCCTGTGTGCGGGAGGGCAAGGTTTGAGGGCTATTGGGTTGGACAACGACAGTGCGGGGGCATCGGCTCTCACTGCAAGGCGGCATCTCGGGGGATCAGCGGCCCCGTCACCATGAGTCGCGGGTTGGCCTGTGGCAGGGAGGGGGAATGGGCAACGGTCTTGGCGAGGTCAGGCCCGAGGCCTCTGGTTCCGGGCACTGGGAAGCGGCCTTGGCTTTCCCTGACACCGGCCAGGCCGCGCTGCGGTGGGGCGGCGGGCGGGGGGACATGACAGTGTGGGGGCATCGCCTCTCGCTGCAGGGCAACATCTCGAGGGATCAGCAGCCCCGTCACCGTGAGTCGCGGGTCGGCCTGCGGCAGGGAAGGGTAGTGGGCAACGGTCCTGGAGAGGTCAAGCCCGAGGCCTCCAGTTCCAGGCGCTGTGAAGCGGCCTTGGCTTCCCCGACACCGGCCAGGCCCCAAAACCAGAGTCCACGGTGAGACCCTGCAACGTAAACAAAGGAGGTGTGGGCGATTAGCGGGCTGACGCCAATGCATTCTGGGATTTGTTGTATTACTGTGCATGCGCTATACTGGCGCAGCGGCCAGCGGGCCACCTCTAATACATTTTTGAAATGATCTTGCGGGCCAAATATAATTATATCGCGGGCCAAATTTGGCCCGCGGGCCAGAGTTTGACATGTGTGCTCTAGTGACATTGTGACATAGCCTGGGTCCTCACAAAAAGCTTGTGTTTTGAATAAATAAATTCTTCAGGATTTCATTTCCAGCTTGCAATCTATTGGAAAGGTTCAGGTATGATATTGAGCCCCTCAATTCTTGGAACAGAAATTTATTTCAACATTTTGTCAACTTTTGATATTCCTTATGTTATGCATTCTTTCTGCAAGGATTCTTCAATAGAAGTTACAAGTGTCATGACAACTTTACAGGAGTGCTTATTTCTTATCTAGCTTTACCAGAGACTGAGGGTAACTGAATATATTTAGACATAGACATTCAGCGAAATAGCATGGCCTTCTGACCATGCCTAATTCCACCCAATTAAGCTACAACCCCCTGTAGTTTTAAAGGGTGGGATGTAACCGACACAGACACAGGGAGAACCTACACACTCCTGACAGATAGCACTGGATTCGAAACCGGGGCACTAGCGGTGTAACAGAGCTACACTAACCCTAAACTAATCGTGTTGCCCATTATTTGTTATTGTTCTTATGTATATATTGTCTCTCTTATTTTAATTCATTTAATTTTCTGTGATAGTCTTTCTTAATGAGTGTCTGCTCAGCTGAATCAAGTTAGAATTTTGGTGCATACCTACATTGTACAATGTCTATGAAATAATCTCTCATCAATGAGAATGACCATCAGTAAAAGGGATGATTCTATCAAATATTTTGTCTGTCACACTGCTCTGATAGATTGAAATTATACAGCCATTCAGGAACAGTTAGGCAGGGAGATTCCTTTTGTTCCACCAGTCCACCCTTTCCAACTTTATGGCAACCAGGAGTAATTTGTTTTTTCTCACGTTCTCTTTCCTGAAACAGGAACTTTACACACCTTCTGCTGACACTATGTGATTAGTTAAGGTTCTTTTGTGTTTTCTATTTATATTTTAAGTTGCCAATGGATAGAACTGGAGTCCGTGCAGTAGCAGAAGCTGCGGAAGCACTGGAGGTGAATCCATGGAAACTCAGTGTCATTGAAGGGGTCCTCTTTTACTTCTCTTTCTCCTTGTCTGGGGTACTGGACAATGCTCATGGCTACTCCTTGCCTTATAGCTGGCAAAGGTTGAAGTATATCATATATGTTATATGGCGAGCTCTCCACTGGCCACCGTGACAGAGGTGCACCAAAGAAAAGGTACAAGGACTGCCTAAAGAAATCTCTTGGTGCCTGCCACATTGACCACCGCCAGTGGGCTGATAACGCCTCAAACCGTGCATCTTGGCGCCTCACAGTTTGGCGGGCAGCAACCTCCTTTGAAGAAGACCGCAGAGCCCACCTCACTGACAAAAGGCAAAGGAGGAAAAACCCAACACCCAACCCCAACCAACCAATTTTCCCTTGCAACCGCTGCAATCGTGTCTGCCTGTCCCGCATCAGACTTGTCAGCCACAAACGAGCCTGCAGCTGACGTGGACTTTTTACCCCCTCCATAAATCTTCGTCCGCGAAGCCAAGCCAAAGATATTATATTTTTAAAGTATTATTATGTGACAATAAAAGGAACCTTTGAACTTTTGAGGTTAGGGTTTCCACTTTAGGATTTAATTGTGAAGCTCAAAGGAAATCTTAAATGTGGAATCTACCAAGTTTTATGTTCACAAGGCATCTATTGAAGTTACCCAGAATATCTTAGCAAACTAATTGCAATTTCAAAACAAACCAGAAATTAACTGGAGCTCCCAATTCTACTTGATAAAATCCAAAACTGTTTGTCTTAATGGCAAGTGTAACCTTCAAATGTCAAAAAACATTTGTATCTCTAGCATGTAGGAGCATTGAACCAACAGAACAAGCCTGAGAGTGTGTCTTCAAGAAAGGAAAAAATTGGGCTAGCATTACAAGCTTCCTATATGAGGTAGAAGAATGGGATTGGAAGGTAATATAGATCACAGCATGGTATAAAACAATTATTTTGATTTAAAAAAATGTTTTAAACAGCCAAAGCGGGGGGCATGGCAAGATGGCATAGAGGGCAGATGTGTGATCCCACCCTTCCTCAGCCAGTTTTTTTAAGCACCCGTCCTTAAAGTTTATATAAGTGATTAAAAGTTGCATTTTTACTTTTGGGAACATTAGTGGGTCATAATGGCTACTAATGTAAAAAAAAAACTCAACTACAGAAGAAATTACCTTTAAAAGAGCTGAAGCATTGAGGCTTACCTGTTCAACTGAAGCCACGGACTCGTTGTTTGGAACTTCCAAGGCACAGAGAACTCCTGCCAGGCAGAGTATTACACCAGCGCCAATCTTGCCTCCACAAGATGGTGTCGGCATGATGACGAGCTCGGCCGGTGTTGAACCGCACATCCACGATGATGTGCAGGCTACCCGGCTGAGAGAAGAGCCCTTGAGCCCAGGCTGCCATTGGGTGGGCCAGGGATTCACAGAATGGTGTTGGAAGCCACCTCTGAGCAGTCCCTGGCCTTACCGGGCATGTGCAGTGCTTCAAGGGTCCCATGAGTTATTGGATCGCGTGTGGGCTGAGGGGGGGGGGGGGCCTGAGCGGCGGCGTACCGACGTGGTTGGGATGCTTCCACCAGGTGTACAAACCCACAACCCCACCGGGAGGGGACCGACAATGCTGAAAGAAGAGGAAGAGCAGTTCACAGGAACAACTGGAGGTGGAGTTTAGAGAAGGTAGGCCTCAAAATGTGGAATTGAAATCTGGAATGGAGTCTGTTTGCACAGTTCTGGAAGGGATTACTTGCCAAATGGACAATATGTTTAAATAAATGACTCAAGGATTTCTGGATGTGACAACTAAAATATCTAATATGTCTGAAGATATATCTACAGTTAAGAGTGATGTCAGTAAATGTATTAAATCAGTGAATACAGTCCAAGAAAATGTTTTAAAAATTGAAACACCTTATTTTGAATGTAAAAATCAAGTTGAACACAATAAAGAAAAAAATGAAGAAAGTGGAAGATTCTTTTGTGGATTGGGGAATCCAGAAGAAAGACTTGCTGAAAAAAATTGATTCATTGGAAAATCAAAGTCGGAGAAACAATGTGAAAATTGTGGGTCTTCCAGAAGACATTGAAGGGCCTGATCCAATAAATTTTTTCAAGAATTGGATTCCCGAGGTGTTGGGCAAAGAGATTTTTTTTTGTAAGGCTTAGTATTGGAGAGGGCACATAGAGTGTTATGAAAGAAACCGTTACCAGGACAACCGCCACATGTGGTCTTAGTTCATTGTCTGAACTACCTTGGATAGAGAAATGATATTACGGTTGGCGGTACAGAAGGCGACAAAGTCAATCTCCAATGATAATTCAAAATAATAGAGTATTTTTTTACACAGATCTGAGTCAGGAGATTATTAGGCGATGACAGGAATTCAATTCGGCTAAAGAAGTACTGTGGCGGAAGGGTTGCAAATTTGCTTTTTGATAACCTGCTGTGTTAAAAGTCTTTTATGGCAATTTTCAATCTCAATTTTTTGAGAATGTCCATGATGCATTAATTTTTGTTAATTCATTACCGGATTTGCGAGGACATGGAAGAGTTTCGCCATTGCCGCCTAAAAAGAAGGCAAATGGAAATGGAAATGGGCGTGGGAATGGGAAGAATGGGTAAAATCAAAAGAATGGAAAGAAAGAAATTTTAGCACAAATTCTTATTGACATTGAAGATCTGGAACAAACATTGGGAATGGAGTCATTGGGTTGAATATATTTACAGTACTGGATTGTGTTGATGTGAATAACGTGTTTCTGGCTGGGGAGGGTGGATGGCACTTGAAATCTTTGATAGTCATCCGCCACTAGAGGGGTTTACCACATCCAGTTTTTTAGAGTATTACTACCTTTGAGTAGTATTTTGTGGTTAATCAAAAAAATATGTTTATCTCAAAATATTTAGGGGAGGGATAGTGGTCTTAAGTTACTTTAAGGGGAGTGATATTTTCTAGTAAGTGATTATATTTTTAGTTTTTAAAGATGTCTAATTTGAAATTTACAACTTTTAATGTTCAGGTGTTAAATAATCTGATTAAGCGAAAGTGAGTTTTGGTTTATATCAAGAAAATGAACATTGATATTGCCTTTTTACAAGAAACATATTTGACTGAAAAAGAACATTTGAAATCGAAGAGTGATTGGGTTGGACATGTGTTTTTCTTCATTTAATTCTAAGGCAAGAGTTGTAGCAATTTTAAATCATAAGAATTTGCCTTTTGAATTGTAAATTATGGAAGGAAATGCTGGAAGGGTTTTAAGGGTGAATTGGAAAATTTTTGCTGAATCTTGGACTTTGCTTGATGTTTATGCACCTAACATGGGTGATGAGGGTTTTATTTTGAATGCTTTTTTGTTGTTAAATCAAACTAATGAAATTATTTTAGTTGCGGGAGATTTTAAATATGTCTTGGACCCTTTGCTAGATAGATCCACAAAAAGTATAAAGAAATCAAAGATTGTGACACAAATTGGGGCCTTGATGAAGGATTTAAATTTGGTGGATACTTGGAGAAAGGTCAATCCGACAGAGAAGGATTTCTCTTTTTATTCGTCTCAATATAATTCATTTTATAGAATAGATTTTTTTTAGTATCAGCATATTTACAAGGAAGGGTATTACAGGCGGAATATAAAAGCAGGGTTATATCAGATCATTCTTTATTTTTTTCTTGTGTAAGTTCAGAAGTGGTACGTTCATCTTATAGATGGAGAATTAACACAATTTTATTGAAATAAAACAGAGTTTGTTACCTTTGTTAAAGAACAGATTACTTTGTTTTTGACTGAGAATGCTAATTTAGTAGAAAGACATTTTGTTTTTATGGGATGCATTAAAAGGTTGTTTAAGAGGACAGATTATTCGTTAAGAGCCAGTATATGGCAGAAAGTTTAGAACTAGAAAAGCAAATTGATGAATTGGAGAAGGAATTTCAGAAGGAAGTGACAGAAGATAAAATAGTGGCTTTGGCTAATTTGAAATTGCATTATAATACATTGCAGACTTATCAATTTGAATGTTTAATTAATCGATTTAATCACTGTTATTATGAGTTGGGTGAGTGGGCACATAAGATACTTGTATAGCAGTTAAAGATGGAACAGATTTCATGGACTATTAATACTGTAAAAAAGAATTTAACAGTTACTTATAAACTTCAGGAAATTAATGATCAATTTTATTCATTTCATAAAAAATTATATACTTCTGAGGGGAAACAGGATAGTGAATCTATTGATTCTTATTTATCTAAGTTAGTGTTACCAGCATTAGAAGAGGAGGATGTTATAGATCTGGAAGCTCCGTTTACAGAATTTGAGCTTAAGGCAGCTATGTTGGAGATGCCAAATGGGAAGTTACCAGGCAACGATGGATTTTCAGTGGAATTTTATAAAATCTTTTATTAAAATTTATCTTCTGTGTTTGAGGAGGTATTACAACAAGTGACTGAACAGCATGAGTTACAAAAGTCTTGCTCTAGTGCTTTAATTACTGTAATCCCGAAAAAATTACAGAGACCCGTTGAAAGTGTCTTTGTATAGACCTATTTATTTATTGAATGTAGATTACAAAATTATAGCAAAAGTGTTAACAAACTGACTTGCTAAGTATTTACCTGAATTGATATATGTTGATCAAACAGGTAAAACAGAAATGCATCAGATAATATTCTTTGATTGATTAGTTTGGTCAATGCATATCAACAGCAGCCCAACCATCCAATGGTGGTTGTGCTTGACTTGGTAAAAGCTTTTGTTAGGGTTGAATGGGATTTTTTATTGAAGTTATTGGAGAAGTTTAAATTTGGCCCTTTTTTATTGGTTAGGTTAAAGCTTTATATACGAACCCGATTGCTAGGTGGTGACAAATGGTGGTCTCATCATTGTTTAAATTGACGCGTCATTTGCTAACCATCTGAATTGTGTATTATTTTGCAATATTATAATCTCCATACATTAAAGCTATTAACTCACATTTATTCCAATTTATCTTATACCATGAAACCTTCATTTAATCTTCCAGTTAGAGATGGAGTCTTAGTAGGGAATTTAAAGGCTCTATCAGATATTTTAGTACATCATCTGCAAAAAGATTGATTTTATGCTAATCTTGTTCAACTCTGAACCCCTTAATGTTTGAATCCTGTCAAATGGCTTCAACCAAATGTTCTATAGCCAGTACAAAGAGGAATGGTAATAGTGGACATCTTTATCTAGAAAACCTTGATAGGGGGAATGTCTCTGGCTCATTATAAAGAGCTTGAATCCAATTTATGACATTTTGTCCTAGTCCAAATTTCTCCAGTACTTTAAATGAAAAGTCCCATTCCAATCTATCAAAGACATTTTCTGCAATCAAAGCAACTGCCAGACTATGTTCACCTCTTTTTTTGGGCCAAATAGATTAAACTAAGGAGCCTTGTTATGTTGTATGCTGATTGTCTTTTCTTCACAGATCCTTATTTTGTCCTTATTTATTAATTTTGGCAAAAATGTAGTCAATCTATTTGCCAAAGCCTTAGGTAATACTTTATATTCAGCATTCAACAAATTGATCAGTCAATAGGTCCCTGTCTGTCTCAAGAATCACTATTATTATTGCAGTTGAGAAGATTCTGGCAAGGTATTAGATGTCATCACTTATAAAGAGAGCTATCAAAAAGGCTTTAAGTTCTTTGTAAAATTCTGGTGGAAAGCCATCTTCACTGCGGAATCTATTAACATTTAATAAATGCAATCCCTCCTCTATTTCTGATTGTGTAAAGGGCACATTTAATTCATTCTGCTCAGTCAAATCTAAATTTAGCAAGGTGAATCATAACAAATAACCATATAACCATATAACAATTATAGTACAGAAACAGGTCATCTCGGCCCCTCTAGTCCGTAGTGATCTAAGTGATCTCCTGTAATCCCACCTACCTTCATTTTGGCCATAACCCTTCAATCTCCTCTCATCCATACACCTATCCAACCTTTCATTAAATGACAAAATTGACTTTGCTTCAACCATCTCTTCCAGAAGATCATTCCACTCAGCCACCACTCTCAGAGTGAAGAAGTTCCCTCTCATTACTTCTAAACTTTTTCCCCCTAACTCTTAACTCATGACCTCTTGATTGTACCTCACCCACCCTCAAAGTAAAGAGCCTATTCACATCTACTCTATCTATCCCTCTCATAATTTTAAATACCTCTATCAAATCCCCCCTCAACCTTCTACGTTCCAATGAATAAAGACCTAATTTACTCAATCTTTCTTTGTAATCTAGATTCTGAAATCCAGGCGACATTTTAGTAAATTTCCTCTACACCCTCTCTACCTTATTGATACTCTTCCTATAATTTAGTGACCAGAACAGTACACAGAATTCTAAATTAGGCCTCACCAATGCCTTGAATATTCTCAACATCACTTCCCAACTCCTATATTCTATGCTTTGATTTATAAATGCCAGCATACCAAAAGCTTTCTTCACCACTCTATCAACATGAGATTCCACCTTCAAAGAATGATAAACTGTTATTCTTAGATCTTTATGTTTTTTCTGTATTCTTCAATGCCCTCCTGTTTACTGCATATGTCCGGTTTTGATTATTCCTACCAAAATGAAGCATCTCACACTTTTCAGTATTAAACTTCATCTGCCAACTTTCAGCCCACTCTTCTAAGCAGTCCAAATCCTTCTGCAATGTCTGAAAACCATCTTCACTATCTACAATTCCACATATCTTTGTATCATCTGCATATTTACTAATCCTTTTTTTTCTTTGGCTTGGCTTCGTGGACGAAGATTTATGGAGGGGTATGTTCACGTCTGCTGCAGGCTTGCTGGTGACTGATAAGTCCGATGTGGGACAGGCAGGCACAGTTGCAGAGGTGCAAGGGAAAATTGGTTGGTTGGGGTTGGGTGTTGGGTATTTCCTCCTTTGTCTTTTGTCAGTGAGATGGGCTCTGCAGTCTTCTTCAAGGAGGATGCTGCCCGCCGAACTGTGAGGCGCCAAGACCGTTTTGAAGCGAGATCAGCCCACTGGCGGTGGTCAATGTGGCAGGCACCAAGAGATTTCTTTAAGCAGTCCTTGTACCTCTTCTTTGGTGCACCTCTGTCTCGGTGGCCAGTGGAGAGCTCACCATAGAACACGATCTTGGGAAGGCGGTTGTCCTCCATTCTGGAGACGTGACCTACCCAGCGCAGTTGCGTTTTAAGCAGCATGGATTCGATGCTTGCGGACTCTGCCAGCTCGAGTACTTCGATGTTGGTGATTAAGTCATTCCAATGAATGTTGAGGATGGTGTGGAGACAGCGCTGATGGAAGTGTTATAGGAGCCGTAGGTGATGCCAGTAGAGGACCCATGATTCGGAGCCGAACAGGAGCGTGGGTATGACAATGGCTCTGTGCACGCTGATCTTTGTGTGTTTCTTCAGGTGGTTGTTTTTCCAGACTCTTTTTTGTAGTCTTCCAAAGGCACTATTTGCCTTGGTGAGTCTGCTGTCTATCTCTTTGTCAATCCTTGCATCAGATGAAATGGTGCAGCCGAGGTAGGTAAACTGGTTGACCGTTTTGAGTTCTGTGTGCCGGATGGAGATGTGGGGGAGCTGGTGGTCATGGTGGGGAGCTGGCTGATGAAGGACCTCAGTTTTCTTCAGGCTGACTTCCAGGCCAAACATTTTGGCAGTTTCCACAAAACAGAACGTCATGCGCTGGAGAGCTGGCTCTGAATGGGCAACTAAAGCGGCATCGTCTGCAAAGAATAGTTCACGGAGAAGTTGCTCTTGTGTCTTGGTGTGAGCTTGCAGGTGCCTCAGATTGAAGAGACTGCCATCCATGCAGTACTGGATGTAAACTCCGTCTTCATTGTTGTGGTCTTTCATGGCTTGTTCCAGCATCATGCTGAAGAAGATAGTAAAGAGGGTTGGTGTGAGGATGCAGTCTTACTTCACGCCGTTGTCAATCATCCAAATTGTTAATGTAAATGACGAATAACAATGGACCCAATACCGATCCCTAAGGCACATAATTTGTTACAGACCTCCATCTTGACAGACAGTTATCCACCATAATTCTCTGGCATCTATATTCTAGCCACTTTTGAACCCATTTGATTATCTCAAAATTAATACCTAGTGCCTGAACCTTCCTTACCAACCTTCCATGTGGAACCTTATCGAAGGCCTTACTGAAATCCATAGAGACAACTTCCACTCTTTTCCCCTCATCAACATTCCGAGTCACCTCCTCAAAAAATTCAACAAGATTGGTCAATGTGACTTTCCACACACAAACCCATGTTGAGTATTCGTGATCAGACCCTGACTCTCTAGATACTTATATTATCTCTAAGAATACTTTCCATGAGCTTACTGACCGCCGACATCAAACTTACATGCCTGTAATTGCTAGGCTTACTCCTCAAACTCTTTTTAAACAAAGGAACCAACCACATGTGCGATACGCCAATCCTCTGGCACTATGCTCCTCTCTAATGACTTTTAAAAAATCACTGTCAGAGCCTCCGTTATTTCTTCCCTGACTTTCCTGGAGGTCGTGGGGAAATTCACATCAGGACCTGGAGACTTATCCACCTTTATATGCTTCAAAAGCTCCAATACTCCCTCATTCCTGATCCTTACATTTTCCATAATTACCCCTTTTGCTTCCCTTATCCTGCACAATTCAACATCTTTCTCTCTAGTGAATACTGAAGAAAAGAACTTGCTCAATATCTCTCCCATCTCATTTATCTCTGAACACAGTTGTCCGTTCTGATTCTCTAATGGACCAATTTGATCCTTCACTCTCCTTTTTCTATTTTTTGATTTATTTTAATCCTGTTTGCTATAGCCACCTCGTACTTTCATTTCACTTTCCTAATTTCTCTCTTAAGGTTCTTTTTACAATCAATGTAGTTTTCAAGCATTTCGTTTACGCCTTGTTTCTTGCATTTGATGTAGATCTCCATTTTGATTTGAATTAAATTTCTAATATCCCTTAAAATCCATGGCCCTCTCAAATTTATTGTTCTGCCTTTTTCCTCACAGGAACATAAAGATTCTGTACCCTCAAAATGTCACCTTTAAAAGACCTCCAATTTTCACTACATCCTTCCCATAAAGCAAATCATCCCAATCCACTCACAACAAATCCTTTCTCATCTCTTTAAATCTGGCTTTTCCCCACTCAAAAATCTCAATCTTTGGACCAGACCTATCTCTTTCCATAATTATATTGAAACTAATGTTACCATGATCACTGGATCCAATATTCCCCCCCCCCCACCACAGAACTCTGTCACCTGCCTTATCTCATTCTCCAACAGTAGATCCAAAACTTCCCCTTCTCTAGTCGGTACCTCAACATATTGCTGCAAAGAACTATCCTGCACACATTTTACAAATTCTAATCCATCCAGCCCCTTCACAGAATGTGTTTCCCAATCAATTATTAGGAAAATTAAATTCACTCACCACCATAATTCATTACAAATATTTGCAATTTCCTTTCAAATTTTCTCCTCTATTTCTTGCTCCCCAATGGATGGTTTATAATACACCCTTATAAGTGTAACTTCACCTTTCCCATTTCTCATTTCCAACCATACCGCTTAGAGCGCATCAAATGACTCAAAAACTTGTTGACTCAAACCATTAGCAAAAGACTGGAGCTTATTACATCGAGGTCGACCAGTCCACACTGACCTGGGTCTGGTTCAGAGCAGCCCTTTATGACCTGCCACTAGGCGTGGCTACAGCTCTCAGCCAATCACTACTACTATATGTATATTTACAAATATACAAATATATACATCGGTGATAGTATTCTGTACTATCACATTCACCCCTTCTTTAGGAACTGACCCCGGGGTGAGTAAGAGGGAGAGAAAGAGAAGAGAGAAAAAACAGGGAGTGTTCATGGGCTGTAACGGTCGGGAGTCCTGATTGTCTGACGTGATTGCCATGGCACTGGCAGAGTATCATCGCTGGGGGTCCCTGGTTGTGGGCGCAGTTTTGCCTAGTCTGCGGGCTGGTCCAATCTTCTACCATTGTTGTCCGTGAGGTGTTGCAGGTCCTGCTGTCCCAGCATGTAACCCAGGGGAGGATTGGATAGAAGTCGGGGTTAGAATGTGACAATGTTAGATCTGGCTTGGGCCAGATCCCTTACTGAGACTGTATCCTCCTGTCCATCCGGGTACTCGATATAGGCATAGTGTGGATTCAAAGGAACATAGGAAGTAGGAACAGGAGTAGGCCAAAATTGGCCCATCGAGCCTGCTCCGCCATTCAATAAGATCATGGCTGATCTACCTACCTACCTTCTCCCCATATCCCCTAATTCCTCTATCATGTAAAAATTTATCTAACCGAATTTTAAATATGTTTAAAGAAGAAGCCTCAACCACTTCCCTGGTTAGAGAATTCCAAACATTCACTGCTCAGCGTAACAGCGTTACCCGGTCGACTAGGGGGTCGTTTTTCGTGTATCAGACATGACGACTCAGCAGGACAGGTCCAGGGACTGTCAGCCAAGCTGGTGTGGTTGTTCCCAATTACGACTTCTGTGGGAACGAGAACATACGATCATGTGGTGTAGTGTTGGTGGCAGTGCAAAATAGGGAGCAGATAGAGTGTAGGGTGTTTGGGAGGACGTCCTGCCAGTGAGTGGTGAGGAGGCCTTTGGACCAGAGGGAAAGCGTGACCACTTTCCAGACGGTGACATTTTCCCTTTTGACCTGCCTGTTACTGTATGGGTTGTAGCTAATGGTCCTAATTGAAGCAATACCGCACTCCAGAAGATACTGCCTCAGCTCTGCACTCATAAACGAGGACCCCCGGTCAATGTGGATATAACTGGCATACACGAAAATGGTGAAGACACCTTGCAGTATGTCTATGACTGAGGATGCGGTCATGTCCGAGCAGGGATAGCGAACATAAAGTGGGAGCACTCATCAATCAGCATGAGAATGTAAATATTATGGTTCATCAACGGTAGGGGCCCCTTGAAGTCCACACTGAGACGTTTGAAGGGCAGGGTGGTTTTGGTGACGTGGGTCTTCTCGGGCTGGAAGAAATTGGGTTTGCACTCAATGCATACTGGGCAAGCTCGGGTCATGGAGCAGATCTCCTCGACCGTATAGGGCAGGTTGTGGGCCTTTACCAAGTGGGCAAACCTGGTGACCGCCGGATGACAGAGCTCCTCATGGAGTCTCTGCAGCCTGTCCCGTTGTAGACTGACGCATGTTCCATGGGAAAGGGCGTCAGGTGGGTCATTGAATTTGCCAGGCCAGTACAGAATGTCATAGTTGAAGGTAGAGAGTTCGATTCTCCATCTAGCTATCTTGTCACTTTTGATCTTACTCTGCTTGTTGCCACTAAGCATAAATGAGTCCGCACGTTGATCGGTCAGTCTTGTAAAGCGACTGCCAGTGAGGTAGTGTCTCCAATGTCATTCGGCCTCTATGATGGCCTGGGCCTCCTTCTCGATGGAGGAGTGTCAGCTTTCAGGGCCTTGGAGGGTCCAAGAAAAGAAGACGACAGGACTATTGGCCTAATTTAAGATGGCTGCCAGTGGAAAGTCGGACACATCACTCTTCACCTGGAAGGGTATGGATTCATCAACGGTGTTCAGAATGTCTGACTTGGTGTGATCGAAGGCCGCTCTAGCTTCCGGTGACAGGGGGAAGGAAGTGGACTTGTTGAGTGGTCATGCCTTGTCAGCGTACTGTGGGATCCATTGGGCGTAATAGAAAAAAAAACTCAGGCAGTGTATGAGTGCCTTCTGGGTTTGGGGCAGTGAGAGGGTGTATGCAGTCGGGGTCCGGCTTTACCACCCCATGTTTCACCACACAATGTAGCATAGAGAGGCTAGTGGTTCAGAAGACACACTTCTCGAAATTGTAGGTCAGATTCAGCTGTTTTGCCATTTGGGAGAATTTCTCAAGGTTGGCTCATTGTCTTGTGGGCCATGGCCACAGATGGTGACATTGTCCAGATACGGGAACGTAGCTGTTAGGTCGTTCTAGTCTACCATCCGGTCCATCTCTTGCTGAAAGACCGTGACACCATTTGTGAAACCGAAGGGAACTCTGAGGAATTGATACAAATGCCCATTCACTTTGAAGGCCGTGAAAAGGCGGTCTTCTGTGCAGATTAGGAACTGGTGGTAGGCTGATCAGAGGTCAATGGTGGAGAACACATGGTATTGGGTGATCTGATTCACCACATCTGTGATTCGCGGAAGAGGGTATGTGTCCAAGAGCATGAAGCGGTTGAGCATTTGGCTGTAGTCAACCACCATCCACAGCTTCTCCCCATTCTCCACCTCTAACCACCTGCACCCTCCAGGGACTTGCACTGGGCTCAATGATGCCCTTGTCCAGCAGTCTGCGCACCTCACTTTTAATAAATTTCCTGTCCTTGAAGCTGTACTGCTGGCTTTTAGTGGCAATCGGTTTCTAGCCAGGGGTGAGGTTGGCGAAGAATGCTGGAGGACCAACCTGGAGGGTGGAGAGGCTGCAAGTGGAGCGTCAGGATGTTGGGACTGGTGTGGGCTGTCGCTGGCCGGAGGTTTCCAGGGTAATGAGGTGGCAGACAGAGAGTGGAGTGTGGAGACCCCCATAGTGCAGTGACACTGATTTAAAATGACATTGAAAATCTAACCCCAACAACACAGGTGCACATAATTGAGATAGGACCAGCAACTTAAACCCTGTAAATTTGATGCCCTGAACTTTCAAGGTCACCACACAATACCCCTTGATGCCCATTGAGTGGGCTCTTGTGGCCAGCGAGATCTTCTGGTCTGTCGGGTGAACTGCTAGCACACATCGTTGTACCAGGTCTGAATGAATGAAGTTCTCCATTGAATCTGAATCAAACAACCAGTTAGTGTATTGATTGTTCACCTTAATTGTTTCCATGGCCTTAACTAGGGAGTACGGCTGGTCCTGGTTTAATGTCACTGATGCAGTAACCGATACAGGGAGTGAGGCTGCTCCTTGCGGTGTCGACTGTGGGGGTTGGCGTGATGACATCACTCATCACTAGGTGGGCTGTTTGGTGGATCCTCGCATTGCTGGAGGAGGGGCGGAGCATCGTGGGGCCTCAGCGTGATATGCACTATGCTCACATGGTGATGTCATCAGCATGGGCGGGTCATCGGTGGCGAGTTGCAGGGGTGGCAGCATTCAGCCAGAGTCAGTGGTGAGCTGTGGAGGCTGCGATATTCGTGGTAAAGGTGGATCAACGGGGCCTTTTGGTGCTGGGACCCAGTCGTAGTCAGTGGCAGTTTGTAGAGGCGGCGACTGTTGCTGTGCAGGCAGGCAGTCCCTCAATGGGGTCTGATTGATGCAGGTATGGAGTTCGTTAACTATGTACTTCTCCAAATAGTGTATCCCTTTTTTTCTAATTTATCTTCCTCTCTTGTGTAATCTGTCTTAATTTTTGAGGTATAGTTAATTATTGATCCCTTAAATCAGTTTTTAAGGAGTCCCATAATAATAAATTTATTTGGTTTCACAGAAAATCCCAATGTATCTCATAATGAAATCTCAACATTCTGATCTTCTAAACAACAGGCATAGCAATTGATAACAATAGAGTTGAATGATTTGACAGGACCCTTGCCTTCTATTCAACTTCCATGATTGTATCCTTTAAATGTGTGGGTAGCAAAAATAAATCTATCCTGCAATATGAGTCATGTCTGTTAGAGTATAAGTAGTAGTCTCTTTGTCTTCATTTGACAAGACTAAACAAAGTTTTTTAGCCCCCCCCCCCCCCCACCAAGGGTGTGGAACAAAAAAATCAAAACACCACCCAAAATATTATAGTGGGCTGTGACTAATGCACAGCTGATGCAGATGAATATCAACTCCCAAACACTCCCTCCAGAAATAGATTGGCAATGCCCATTTTAAATAAATTTTAAATACTCTATATTTACAGAATGGAGGACCATCGCCTTCCCAAGATCATGTTATATGGCGAGCTCTCCACTGGCTACCGTGACAGAGGTGCACCAAAGAAAAGTTACAAGGACTGCCTAAAGAAATCTCTTGGTGCCTGCCATATTGACCACCGCCAGTGGGCTGATATCGCCTCAAACCGTGCATCTTGGCGCCTCACAGTTTGGCGGGCAGCAACCTCCTTTGAAGAAGACCGCAAAGCCCACCTCACTGACAAAAGGCAAAGGAGGAAAAACCCAACACCCAACCCCAACCAACCATTTTTCCCCTGCAGTCGCTGCAACCGTGTCTGCCTGTCCCGCATCGGACTTGTCAGCCACAAACGAGCCTGCAGCTGATGTGGACTTTTACCCCCTCCATAAATCTTCGTCCGCGAAGCAAAGCCAAAGAAGAAGAAGGATTTACAAGAGGAATAAGTAGATACATCACAGCAATGATCTACTAATACAAATCCATTAAATTCTGTCAACCTTTAGGTCCAGTCATTGATTTACAAAGTCAGTAGTGCACTTAATATCTGTAAAAGATCTGTTTTTGGCATTAGGAACCATAATATTCAAAATAGAAGGGTGATGTAAAGTCAAAGCCTTTTTTCCACAATAAGATCTTTATGGGGTTAAATTCCCATCTTCTTGTTAAAAGTGATGAGCTAATATCTGGGTAAAATATCTCTTTCCCTTTATGAAAGAGTGGTGCTCCCTTCTCCTCGCATCTTTGGCTGCTGCTCTAAGAATTTAATGATCTTGAAATTGTTAATAATGAGTGGGGATTTTGGCCTTGAGAGGAGGGGGTCTTAGATGTTCCATGTCCTCTTTCTAATTTGATGTTATTTCTCATTTTGTCTTGTCCCAATTTTCTTGGAATCCATTCTTGAAAAAAGTATACTGAATCAGGACCTTTTATTCCTTCTTTGAGTCCTACAAATTCTTCTACTGTGGTTTCTAGGGAATCAATCTTATCCCAAAGGATTTTTTTTTCCTGATCCCAAGCATTGATGCTTTTATCAAAATCTATGGCTTTATCAATAACTTCATCATATTTTTCTTCGACAAGATTGACTCTTTCATTCAGAGATCCCATTGCAGCTTCAATTTTGGCTATTATTTTTAAAATGTGATCAAGTTTTTTATTTGTATATTTTTCTTATTTAAAGCAGTCAATACATCATCTATGTTATGCTTGGACTTAACTTATCTTGCCTTTTTCTCTGTACCGTTGTACTGGCAGCTTTTGTTCTTTCTTCCATTGAAGTCAAGTCCATTGAATCTTAATCCTGTGAGGACTCATCTTCCCTACTGAGTCCAGACTGTAACAGTCGATCCACTGGATCGCGCATGTGCACAGAAGCCTCTCCAAAGTCCCATTCGATTAAGGCAGCTAGCGATGTTACGGTGCTGGTCCAAGGAGAAGTAGATTCCAGCTGGGAGGTAGGTTGAACTTCTTCTCCAGGCTTTTTAAAGTACAGTAGGCCTTGTTCCCATTTAGTTTCCTTCTTTTGGCATAGTTCAGAGACTGCCAGTTGAATTTTATTTCTCTTGGATCCCATCTTCAGGATGGTTCAAATATCAAGTAAGTAATTATTCTTGTAGAAAAAAGTTGTTTTAATCCTCGTTTTTTTATATAATTCTGAGAGGGCTGAGGTTGCACATCTTATACCACATCATGTGACCCATCCCCCACTGATGCCTTTTTTGAAGCTGGAGGGAATGGTGTAAATGATGAATGTCTGTGGAGGCTGGTCAGGTGAAAGGTGAGGACAAGGGGAATCATGACCTTGTGTTTAGTGTCGAGAAGTGCAGATTATCTGGGAAATGGAGGATATCCATGTAAGGGCTGAGTCGATGGTGGTAGTGTGGAAGCCATGTTTTTTTTAAAGAAGGAGGACATCTTAGATAATCTGGAAAGTAAGGTTTAAAGAAATACATCTGGAAAGTAAAATTTAAAGAAATACATCTCAGAAGATCTGCAATGGAAGATTTTGACAAAGGAGGACATGTAGGATGATTTAGGACAGAATATTTTTTCCGCATCTCCTAAATTTCACATCTATATCTGCAGCACTTTCCGCATTCTCATCTCCTCCGTGATTGTCTCAATGTGATAGCTCCAGGAAGATCCTTCCGAAGAATAGATTTCGAAGAAGAATATTTCAGATTCTCTCCACCTCGTTGCCCTCAACACACAGATGTGTGATCCATTGGCCTTTCATTTCTAAAATCAACAATACACACACTCCTTGGTCTTGGGGTGATGTTGGAAACAAGATTGTTGTCCTGGCCTCACCAACCAGCTTCTCGATCTCCACCCTATATTCTGACTGATCCATTCCAATTATTCGACCAACATCAGTGTTCAAAGTTTACTGCAGCACTCCTCATTCAAGGTATTCTTGCCATCTATTTCTGCTTCCTCGTTTAACTATATCCATAGGTTTATATTAGTTTGACCTTGACAGAAGTTGCTGCGACTGCTATAATAGAATGGAATTCATTATGACTAATGAGTGTCAACCACATAAGGAGCTTGAATAACTATTTTCCATTTTTTACCAACTCCTCTCTTATCCTTAAATCCTGACATTATCCTCTACAACATAATTAATATGTTTTTTACACAAAAAGAACATTTTTTTAGCCAATTTTCACACTTACCTTCTGGAGTGGACATCCACACAGAACAATCTGCATACGGATATCAACACGTGTTTAGACAAAGTACTATTGTTTATCAGCATTGTTTGTGACGTCATTCACCAAGACAAAATGGCTCAAGATCCACAGATCCTGTTAATGCCATCATTGGTCCAATGATTCAACATAGTAGACGACCACTTCTGGTCAGTAAATGTCACCTGACATCACATTTAAATCTCCTGCATTGCAATGTCACGAGCTGAACACGTCATCGCCTGTCATCATGTACGTCACATTCATTAGCCCATTACTGCAGACTGTCTGCGGTTTGGTTTAGACTACTGGCAGTCAGCAACATTTTTTTAGGGCTGCTGCAGTAAAAATGGGGGAATGGGAATGAGTCACTCATTTCCGTTCTGAACTTTTTACACAGCTAGTGTTGCCGGAATTTTGGGAAAATTTCCCATTCCACAGCAGCTGTGTAAAAAAAAAAAAATTCTTCCCAACTTTCTCTGATTCACAGAAAATTATCTCATTTTTACCAGCTTAACTTTATAACTAAGGCCCCACATCAGTGGAATCATTCTAGTATACTTGTTTTCTATAGAACACAGATCATTAGAACACAGAGCAGGCCCTTCAGCCCACAATGTTGTGCTGACCTATGTAAACTCCACAATGAATTAATTAATGTTTCCTCGCTTCACACCCGTAGCCCTCTATTATTTTTGTATCCACGTGCCTGTCCAAGAGTCCTCTAGATGTCATTATTGTGCCAGCCTCCAGCCATGTATTCCAGGTACCCATTGCTCTCTCTGTTTTCTGGAGCAGCTTCTTTGAAGAAAGGGAGCATTTTCTTGAAAGAATTAACATTACTCACATTGAAATAAGAAGGAAGAAAACTTTAATATGCAGTGCACTCCATAAAGTTTGGGACATAGACCTATCTTTTCCTTTATTTGCCCCTGTGCTCCACAGTTTTCATTTTATAATTGAACATGTGATTAAAGTACACATTTCATATTTTATTCAAGGTTATTTCTATATATCCACAGATGATGTTGAAATTACAGCACATAGTTTCCTCATTTCAGGGCACCATAATATTTGGGACATTCGGCTTCACAGGTGTTTGTGATGACTCAGGTATGTTTAATTGCTTCATTGGTGCAGGTATAAGAGGTCTAGGCTTGCTTCTAAAATTAAAATTTAGAAATTAAAATTAAAATTAAAAGTAAAATTTGAAATCTTTCCACGTGAGTAAATACAACAATTTTAAACACTGAACACAGCAATACAAACAGCACATTCCAAAGGGAAGTTAAGGCGAGAAATATTGGCAAAACATCTAAATAATGAGTCAGAATTCACTTGGAAAAATTTCCAAGCTTGAAACCCTGCAAAAGAAAACTCAGTGTTTTTGTGTACGTCACGGAAAAGTAGGCTTCAGTAAATTCTAACCATATGTTATGTCTTTGTGTTACTTGGGAGGCTTCTTAAATAGCTTAGAGATGCAAGATTCAAATAACTTACTGATGTCTTCCACCATCTCAGGAAACTGTTCACAGACACTCATACATACGCCCCACAGTGGTGCACTACAGTTACTACAGCGAGAAGGGTATATTCTTATGTGGTACAAAATTGTTTTCATTATCCCTCCTATATAACATCCCTCTTTCTCAAGATAAAGAAAAAAATTAGTGTTCTTATCACTTTCTTTCTAGTGCAACTTAAATAACTGAACTTGTACACTAGTTTATTTACACAACTACTTTTATATAGTTATCAATATCTCACTGGCAGCAATAGGTTCTTTCACCATCTTGTGGATTTGGCTGCGACCGTTGGGCTCTGAGTTGCTGGTGCACCTGTAGGTGATGTCGCTTGTTGTGCTTCACCTGACAACTGCTGTGTTGATGTCTCATTATTAGTGGTTGTGGTCTCTTCACTTGATACCACACTTGATATTGGTGTTTCAGGCTTTGCTGGTATTAAAGCTTTCTGCTTCAACACATCTTGTGTTGGCCGGATGTGAATTCTGTTCTTCCTCAGCCGATTGCCAGAGTCTGTCTCGACAATGTATGACGTTGGTGTCTCAGCTTCTCTGATGACCTTTGCTGGGGTCCATGTTTTCAACATCGGCTCTTGAATATACACATGCTGCCTTCTTATGAGCTCTGGCAATGTTTGTTTATGTTTGTTACTTCTTCTTGCGTGTCGCCAGTCTTCTTCTGGTTTCCTCCTGGTCTTCTGGAGGATGTATATTGCTTGGCAGAGTTGTTTTGTTTTAAAAATCTCCTGCCTTTTAAAGTTCTCCCAGTCCATAAAGGTGTTGCTTGTAATGACTGAAGAGTGAGGGATGGGTCTTGTTTTGTTTCTCAGCACTTAACTTATGTGTGTTTCACAGTTTGCATTTGTCTTTCAATGAACCCATGACCTTTGGGGTAGTATGGGGATGATGTAGTGATAACAACCCCATACACTGCAGTCAGCTTTCTGAATTCTTGTGATGTGAACTGTGTTCCATCGTCACATATTACTTCCTCAGGTATTCCTTGCTCAGCAAAGTGTGCTCTCATTTCTGAGGTGATAGTTGATGCTCTCAGGTCATTCACCCTTTTGATGAATGGAAACAGAGTAGTGACAGGCTACTATTAAATACCACTCTTGATTCTCAGTGAATAAGTCTGCTCCCACTATGTGCCATGGCCTGGCAGATACTTCTGTAAGAAATAATTTCCTCTTTTTGTTTTGTGTTTCTGTCGATCCATTTGGATATATTTTTCATCTAGATCTCATAATTAACAGAGATCAACTGCAACTCTTGGCAGCTGTCCAGGCCTAGAATTGCTGGTCCATCTGCAACTACTGCAAAGGATGTTCTTTCCCTTATGGCAGCCATTGATCTTAGCTCTGCCGAGCTGCTTGATCATGGGGCCACCATAGGTCGCTAATGTGTCATTTGCTGTTTCCAATGCACTGTCTTTGGGAGACCCTTTTATTATGTTCTCTGGGAACATCTGGCAGTAGAGTCTGAGTGGAAGGACGTTGCTTTGTGAACCAGTATCCAGCTTCATCTTTAGGTTAAATATTGTAGGCTTGTTTTGGATTTTCCTCTGTATTTGGATCCATGTGTGCAACTTGCTTCCTTCTTGCATCTCACCTGACATCTCATTAAGGTATATGATTCTATGTCCATTATCTGGGTGTCAGAGTCCTCATTGTTGTTTCCTTTAATGTGGTGGATTTTCTTCTTGTCTTTTTTCTTCACTGGTGTTTCTTTATACCAGACTTGCACATCTTCACCCAGTGGTTTGCTTTACCACAGGCTCTATATTCAGAACCATATGTGGGGCATTTGTTTCGTTCATCGAAGGGGTGTTGTCTGCCGCACTTCCTGCAGGACTTAAGGTTTGCACTTTTTTGATTGTGTTCTTTATAGCATCAACCCTTCCTTCCCTTTGCTGTGGGTTGGTCTGCATAGATAGGGATTTCATTTGCATCCTCAAGGCTTCAAAGGCTCTGGCTGTGTCTATAGCTTCAGCGAGCTTTAGGCTATTCTTCCCTATAAGATACTTTTACACTTTGGAATGGGTACTCCCCCATGTTAGTTGATCAACTAATCTTTCCTCCATATCCTTAAATCTGCATTTTGCAGCAACAGTTTTTAGTCTAGTGAGGAAGTTATCAACCATTTCATCAGTCTCTTGCATTTAGCCTTGAAATTTTATGATAGTGCCCTTGTAATCCTTAGTATCTATCTTCTATCTCAAAAGGCAGACATGACAGAATAACATCTCACCTAAAAAGTGGCACCTTCAGTTCTCCTTCAGAAAGGGATCGGAGTGAGATTCCAGCTTCTGTGCTTGACCACATGAAAAAGTCATCCTTCACAGTCAGAATAGGTACATCAGAAATTTTCGCTCCATCAATGTCATTAAATCATTTTAATTGAGCATGTGACGACAAATTTTAAATCTTGGACAAAATTTAGAAAGGACATACAGGATTTTGCATTTTGATATCTATAGAGTGGGCACATCTGAAACAGCGATCCAAAGTAAAGATTGAAACAGAATCAATCAAATCTTTCAAAACTAAATTGGGATAGGATTGAAGACTAAATAAAATGATGGGATTGTGGGGTAAGAACAGGGAAATTGAGGGAACATAATTAGTTTCTTCGGGGTCAGTGTTGATTCAATGACTAAAATCCCCGGCCTTCCCCTGCCATGAATGTTCACCCTTTACTTTCTATGAATGCTGCAGGACCTGTTGTGTTTCTCCAGCACATTCGTGTAATTTTCAGTGTGGTAAGTTGTTGCTTGTGGGATCTTGTTCACATTGAAACATAGAGAATGCTGAGAGGCTTGTCCTACTGGACGCAGAGGAGAGCCATCTCCTGGTGAAGGGATCTAGATACAGAAGTCGGAATGTGGAACAGAAACAAAGCAATCGTTTCACCATTTTAGAATAACTTTGCCTAACCCTATCATTTCAAGATAGCAAATTATGTTTGGCCATAGCCTTAAAAATATCTGAGAATTGTGTTGCTTAACACCATCTGAAAGAATTAGACTCACTCTCCATAATCTTTCCTCAGGACCTGCACATATTACTTCTCCAAATATTTATCAAAATTCTATTTGAAGTGTACTGTTGGGTTTGCTTTTACCAACATTTCAAGCAGCACATTCCAGATCACATTAATTCACTACATGTCGGTTACTATTATTTAAATTCATTTTTAATTCAATGTTTTCGTGCCATTTTCTGCGGTAACACCGGTTCTGAGTTCCCACTGTGTAAATGTCTTATGATCAGAGGTTGACTTTAGGTGACCTTGGAGTTAAATTCAAATTGAAATGGAGATGTGTTTTCCTTCATCTGCACCTCTGTAACCAGAAAACACCTTGGAAATAATGTTCAAATAACAGGTATGTTCATGAAATAAAGGCCCTCACATGTAGTATTTAAAGCATAGAGGTCATTCATTTGTTAAATATTTCATGTCAAAAGAAGTCATTAAAATTCATTCTGCTTTAACTTTTCTTAATGATGGGAGAGGTTGAGGGTTGTTGAAGCAGTTTTAATATTTACCTCAGAAGACCTGCATCTCAGTAGATGGAGCAGATGGGAATTCTCTATCTGAACAAAATGACAGCTCTGAAGAATAAAGATGATCAGAGTTGATAAAGACCACAGGGATGTAATTTTCCAACATTCCTTTAACAATAAATTCCAAAAAATTAATAGATGGAAGTACAGCAAATAGATGTTTGACCACCATTAGATGGTACGATGTAATGATTGTGAGGTGGTCTCAACAAGATCCCAAGCCATTGCCGGGCTATCTTCGAACACTGCAGAGATGAAATGGTGCCGTATTGTCCACTTCTGGCTGTCTTTATAGTCCTCAATAGTTGAGGTGCAGCTCATTACATTGGCTCATGAGTGACTGACTTGGATAAAGAAGTGTTTAAGGCCTTCTAGGTGTTCCAGTTTTCAACCCTGCTGAGCCCACTGGCAAGGTCTGTAAGTCACCCTGCCACAACCAAGAATAAAAATAGTGATTTATAATTACATTATCAGGACCAGAGGACTTGAATGACAGAGGGAGGCTTGAGAAGCTAAGGCTGGTGTGTTAGAAGCTAACAGATGATGTCAAACATCTATGTTTATAAAATCTCGCAGGTCTTCTATAAAGTGAATGGTCACCATCTTTTCCCCATCATAGGAGTGTCTAAAACCAAAGAGCAGAGGATTCAGGAGAGAAGGGAAAGATATAAAAGGGACCTGAGGGGATCTTCTTCACACAGAGAGTAGTAGGCATTTGGAACGAGCTGCCAGAGGAAACGTAGATGTGAGTATAATTGCAACATTAAAAAGTCTTTGGACAGGTGCAGAGACAGGAAAGGTTTAGAAGGATATGGGCCCAATGCACACATATAGGACTGAGATAGAGAATTTGTTTGGCATGGAGAAATTATGATAAAGGGTTTGTTTCCATGCTGTATGACTCTTTGAGCACAAGTACTGACTCCCTCTCCCTCCCCCTCTCCCCCCCTCTCTCTCTCCCCCATCACTCTCCCCTCCTCTTCTCTCACCCCCTTATCTCTCTCTCTCTCTCTCTCTCTCTCTCTCTCTCTCTTTCTCTCTCATCTTCATGGGCAGGTTGGCGTTCAAGTTCAAGCACATGCAGTGATGTGAATATTTTGGGCACTCTCTGTATTTCCTTTTGGCTACCCATAGGCTTCCAACAATCTGGTGATTCTCTATCAGCAAGTGTGATCTGCCAGTTGATATTCATGAGTTTAAAGCAGCCATTGCTGTGCTGTGAATCTTCTGACTGTTAATCCTGCTTTTCTTGAGCGAGCCCTTGTTTAGATGAACCTGGAGGTGAATCAGATGCAATAACAGAAAAAAGTTAAGACTAGGAGGGATTATATATTCTTCATTGGAGACAAAAGTATAATTAGGTTAAAATTACTTTAAAATTAGTGTATTTGATGCAGAAAATGCAACATCATTTCTTACTGTGAATTTTCACGTGCCTGGTTTCATCATAAAATTAATTGCTCTGTTTGTTATTCAAAATGTCTGATGGTTTATTTCTCCTACCTGTGAAGTAAAAGCTATGTCAGTTTTAATGACTCCACCACAATAGAATGTATTCCGGGCAAACACATCATTGTCCTTGATAATGCCAATGAGACAGTGAAACAGTTGCGTTATTAAAAACCCATCTTACTAATTAGTTATAGGAAATATCTTGAAGGTACCAAATGTCATGAATAACCGAGGAAAGGAGTTTGGAATTTTTTTAAAAATGAGCATTTACTGAAGAGGTCACACACATCTTCACTTGTTTCCTGACGCTGAAAGGACAGATGGCTAAAAATCAATTTTGGATTACCAGGAAAGTCGCAATATTGAGAATAGCAAGGTAAATCCAATCTTCAATGTAAGGTTTGATGCACATGTTGGAGCACATAGAGTCCTTTTATAATATGCATTGCTGCAGATTATCACTAATTGAATTGATTTTCATTAGGTAATCCATTTCATGAGTCCATTTTAACTATGGGAGAGTTACGAGTGAGGGCAGCAATGCATCTGAAAAACACTCAGGGGCACAACTTTCAGCCAAGGACGTTTTCTACAGATTTCTACAGAGGTGTGGTGGAAAGTATGCTGACTGGCTGCTTCAAGATCTGGTATGGGGACACCAATACACCTGAGCTTAAATAAAGCCCTCCCAAAGGTAATGGTAACAGCCCAGGACATCACAAGAAAAACCCTTCCCACTATTGAGTACTTCTACAGGGAATGCTGTGTTGGAGGGCACCAGCAATCATCAAAGACCCACACCACCCAACACATGCTTTGTTCTGGCTGCTGCCATCAGGAAAGAGGTATCGGTACCACAAGACTTGTACCACCAGGTTCAGGAACAGCTGCTTCCCCTCCACCATCAGACTCCTTAACGACAAAGTCAATTAGAGACTCATTTAAGGACTCTTACTTGTGCACTTTATTGATTTTTTTTGTTCTCTCTGTATTGCACAGTCAGTTTGTTTATGTTCATTATCTGTTTACACTTAGTCTAGTTATTTACATGTTTACACTGTGCACAGTTTATTTTTGCAACCAATTAATGGTAATTCTGCCACACCCACAGGAGAAAAAAGAATCTCAGGGTTTAATGTGATGTCATGTATGTGTCATGATAATGAATATGTATGAGATGTACCGGAAGTCACGTGGTATGAGAGAGAGAGATAAGAACACAAGCAGGAGAAAAAAGGAAACGGGAAAATAAAGCCACTGAGAAGTTTACCTGATAAAACTTGTGTTTAATGTTTTATTAACTTCACATTTCGGGCCACAAATGTGACATTGGCGACAAGGATGAAAGAAGCTTGAAGAAAATTAAAGACTAAACAAGATTACAGAGGATTACAGACAACTTCAAGGTGATAAGAATTTTCGCTTTGACTCAGTACTTTTGGGGCTGGAATATTTCCTCATGGCTGGTGCAGACGGTAACTTTCTAACACATAGTGGAATTGCTCATTTTGACCCAACGGGTGATGCAAGCACTGTAAGTGTGAAGTGGAAGGCATGGCTGGAAGAATTTGAATCCTACGCCGACAGTCGTGGCCTATTTCTAGATACCGGTACAGTTGAACAAAAAGCGCAGAGGAGGGCGTTACTTCTTTTCACTGCTGGACCCGCAGTTCAGGAAACATTTAAGACAATTTTGAATACTGGAAGAAAGGATGAGTAACGGGAAGCGGTAGATGTATTAAATGCACACTATGTAGTGACACCGAATGCTACATTTCAACGCCATTTGGTTCGGAGAACGAGACAAGAAGATGGCCAGACAATTGCTCAGTACGTGACGAGACTACGCCAGCTAGCTGTTGGATGCAATTACATGCCAGCTGATTTGGACAACCAATTACTGGATCAAGTCGTACAGCACTGCAGATCAGATAAACTCAGAAGACGTCTACTGGAAAGAGGGAGTGAGTTGGAACTCACCGATGCTTTAACCATTACTGCTGCATTAGAGGCTGTTGAAGGGCAATTTCTTACCATGACCCTGAAAGACAACTCAAGCCAGCAAATTAAGAGGCTCTCACATCGCCATAATCAGCCAAGATATACGTTGACACAGGACGTGGAGTGTTATCGATGTGGAAACCGAGGTCACTTTGGAAAAGACCCATATTGCCCGGCCAAAGGAAAAGTTTGCAGAAAGTGTGGAGGTAAGGACCACTTTGCAAAGAAGTGCAAAAGCAAGTCCAATGCAGACCAGAAGAGGAAGAGTACAACTTCCAAAGGCAAAGCCTGGGGGAAAGGAAAGAATCCTGGAAAGAAAGATACCATTCGCCAGATAGACGGTGACGATGATGAAACCCAGGAGGAACAGAGTTGTTACCAATTTACGTTGAATGAAGTACATCATGAGAAGGTCCCAGTGATCATTGGTGGAGTGACAGTGCAGGTCATTGTAGACTCAGGCAGTGACAGTAATGTGATTGATCGACATTTATGGGAGAAGTTGAAAAGGAAAAAGATCATCTGTACCTCAAAGAAGTGTTCCAAGAAACTGTATCCATACACAGCAACCAAGCCATTGCAGACCATTGGATGTCTTACTGCAACTGTTGAAGCTGGAGATAAGTACACCGAAGCAGAGTTTATGGTCATAGAAGAGAGGGGAGAACCATTGCTGAGTAGAAGCACAGCACAAGACCTGGCAATACTTCATGTTGGAGCTTGTGTCAATTCAATTCAGTCATATGAGGATATGAAGCATGAATTCCTCGCAGTCTTCCAAGGAGTAGGAAAGCTGAAAGGTCGACAATTGAAGCTAGCGGTAGATGAAACGGTCAAACCCAAGGCACAACCAATGCACCGAACTCCGTTTGGACTTCGTGGGAAAGTCAAAGCCAAAATTAAAGAATTGATCGAACAAGACATTATTGAACCGGTGGAACATTCGACACAATGGGTCAGTCCCGTAGTGATTGTGCCCAAACCAAAGGGTGACATAAGACTATGTGTTGACATGAGAATGGCCAATGAAGCTATAATTAGAGAACGACACCCTATACCAACAGTGGAGGAAGTACTTCAAGAACTAACTACCAGCAAGGTATTCTCAAAAATTGATCTGAAATGGGGCTATCATCAATTAGAGCTGGATCCAGGTTCCCGAGATGTAACAACATTTGTGACTCACTGTGGATTGTATCGTTACAAGAGACTATCATTTGGAATTAATGCAGCTTCGGAGATCTACCAGTATGAAATCCTTCGAGTGATTCAAGGCATTCCTGGAGTTGCCAACATTTCTGACGACATCATAGTCCATGCACCAACGAAGGAAGAGCATGACAAACGGTTGAGGCGTGTACTATCTAGACTATAGGAGGCAGGCCTTACCGTGAATGGAAACAAGTGCCAGTTCGGTGTGTCAGAAATGGACTTCATGGGACACAGACTTACAAGGGAAGGACTAAACCCTGCAGAGGCCAAGGTGAAAGCTATTGCAGAGGCACGTGCACCTCAGAACGCAACAGAGGTGAGGAGTTTCCTGGGATTGGTCAATTTTTGTGCAAAGTTAATTCCTAATTTCGCTACAGTGGCAGAACCACTAAGGAAACTAACCAGGAAAGGTGTACCATTTCATTTTGGATCTGAGCAGAAGAAAGCGTTCACAGCGCTGAAGCAAAGCCTGACAGATGCAAAAACTCTTGGATATTACGATCCGGCGGCATCAACCAAAGTCATAGCGGATGCCAGCCCGGTTGGTTTAGGAGCCGTGTTGGTCCAGATGCATGATGGAGGACCAAGAATCATTGCCTATGCCAGCAGATCGTTATCAGTTGTGGAAAGAAGATACTCTCAGACAGAGAAAGATGCACTCGGACTTGTATGGGCCTGTGAGAGGTTCCATGCATATTTATACAGCATTGAATTTGAACTCATCACAGATCATAAGCCATTAGAGGTGATCTATGCACCTAGATCTAAACCATCTGCCAGAATAGAGAGATGGGTACTCAGACTACAACCCTACAAATATAAAGTAATCCACATTGCAGGGAAAACAAACACTGCAGATCCGCTGTCCAGATTGGTGAAGGATGGTGGTCCACAATCCAAGTCAGAATTGGGAACAGAAACAGAGAGCTTTGTACGCTTCGTAGCTATTCAGTCGACACCGAAAGCTGTGACTACGAAGGAGGTTGAGAGAGAATCCGAATGTGATCCAGAACTCAGGGAAGTAAGAGAATGCATACAGAGTGGACAATGGGACAAGTGTACTCACAAGGCTTACATTCCCATTAGAGACGAACTTTGTTGCATCGGATAGTGTGTATTGAGAGGTTGCAGATTGGTGATACCGCAAAGATTGAGACCGAAGATCGTATCCTTAGCGCATGAAGGACACCTAGGTATTGTTGGTACCAAGCAAAACCTCAAAACCAAGATATGGTGGCCAGGTTGCGATAAAGACGCAGAGAAATTTGTAAAAACTTGTCATGGATGTCAAATCACAAGTAGGAGTAATCCGCCAGAACCGATCCGGAGTACGCAACTTCCGACAGGACCATGGATCGACGTAGCTGTTGATTTTCTTGGACCTTTACCGACGGGTGAATCAATTATGGTAGTGATAGATTACTACAGCAGATACTATGAGTACGTGGTGTTGAAGTCCACAACCACTGAAAAAACAATACAAGCATTAGCAGAGATATTCACAAGATATGGATTACCTGTTACATTATACTCTGACAATGGTCCACAATTCATTTCAGAGACATTTGCGGAATACATGAGGACCACAGGTATCCACCATCATAAAGTAACTTTGAAATGGCCGCAAGCCAATGGAGAAGTAGAGAGACAAATTCAGTCCATTGAAAAACAATTGAGGATTGCACACGCTGAAGGACAAAATTGGCGAGAAGCATTGCTATCTTATGTGGCTGTCTATCGAGCAACGCCTCATGAAACCACTGGAAAAAGTCCTGCAGAAGCATTTTTTGGGAGAAAAATCCACACAAAAATGCCAGAAATAAAGGAAATCCGAGAAGACCAGGAGATGAGGGACCACGACGCTGAAAAGAAAGGTGCAGCAAAGCTGTACACAGATTCGAAACGTGGAGCCAAGTACTCAGACATCATGCCAGGAGATAATGTTCTAGTGAGGCATGAAACTGGTGGTAAGCTAGACACACCTTACTACCATCAACCCTATACTGTCGTATCCAGAAGTGGCAGTATGGTGACAGTCAAGTCTCCGACTGGAGTCCTGTATAAGAGAAATGTATCAGGTGTAAAAAGGTACCAGTCCAGAGATACATCGAGCGAAGAGGTTGAAAGGCCAATACGAGATGCTGAAACTGAGAGATCTGATGATGTTCCAGAAGCAGTTACCAGCACTCCTGATGAAGTGACTATAGCACCAGAAACACCCGAAGCCGTGGTGAGCAGTATTGCCGACGCTGAGAGTGAACAACCGAGAAGCGACGACAATATCGCAGGCAGGCCGAAACGAAACCGCAAAGCGCCCAAACGATATGAAGACTTTGTGCCATAGTTTTAATAAGAACTTTGGGACAGTATTTAATCTTATATCATAAAGTGCATGTATGAGTGCAGTAGGAAGTAAACTTTATGTAGTTGAGTTATAGTATTACCATTAGTTACGATGTTTGTATGTTTCCGAGGGATATTGGTAAGTGAAGGTAAAGTTTATTTCTGATTAAAGGAGGGATGTCATGATAATGAATATGTATGAGATGTACCGGAAGTCACGTGGTATGAGAGAGAGAGATAAGAGCACAAGCAGGAGAACAAAGGAAACGGGAAAATAAAGCCACTGAGAAGTTTACCTGATAAAACTTGTGTTTAATATTTTATTAACTTCACATTTCGGGCCACAAATGTGACAGTATGTACTCTGACAATAAATAAATCTGATATCTGATTTTAATACCCATGCCTCATTTAGACCATAGAACATAGACACCGACAGCACAGTACAGATCCTTCAACCCAGTGTTATGCCCACCTATCCTAGTCTAACAACTGCCTAGAATTTCCCTACTGCATAACCTTCCATTTGTTCAGTTATTTATACCTATATAATAATCTTCTAAAAGATCCTATTATACCTGCATCCACCACCATCACTAGCAGTGCATTCAATGGACCACCTCTCTCTGTGAAAAATGTCCATCCTTCTTTATTTACTCCAAAGCCCCTTAAAACCATGTCCCCTCATGTTAGGCATTTTAGCCCTGGGGAAAAGCCTCTGGCCATCCATGCAATCAATGTCTCTCATTATCAAGTCATCCCTAATCTTTTGTCACTCCAAGTTCACTCAACCTATCCTTGTAAGACTTGTTCTCTGATCCAGGCAGCACCCTTGAGAACATGCACATTCTTCCTGTAAAGAAGTGAACAGAAATGTATATGATATTCCAAATGTAGTCTAAGGTCTTACATAGCTGCAACTCTGCCACGATGATACTTTCCAATTCCCATTTTCCCATTAAAAATACGAGATTGTATTCAATGGAGACTCATCACCATGATGAAGGACTCAAGGCCAAAACTTTGGTTATGTATCTTTATCCTTGTTATATAAAGTACACTGTTTGACCTGCTGAGTTTCTCCAGCATTGGGTTTTTACTTCAATCCTAGTGTCTGCAGACCTTCATGCCAATGGTTTGCTGCCTGCTTATATTTCCCGTGTGCTTCTGTTATTTTTGAAGGTACCATGGCAGCGTTCTACAACTAGCCTGACCCTTAACAGTTAATTGTCTGTCAGATTAATATTGCATCCCACCCCAGGTCCAAATTCTCTCTTTTGACCTCTTTGTCCAGAGAAGATGACACAAGCTTGAGGAACATTATATATTTTTTTAAACTTCCAGCCTTCCAGAGGAAATAAAGTCAACATTTTCTGAAAATCAAGGAACTCAGGGTGTCAAAGCATGGGTCAAAATGGTCAGAAAACATTTCAAGTCAAGACCCTGTGTTATTCCAGTAGCTGCATTTTTCATATTTCTTCATGTTCAGATAATCAGTCTCTTCAATTTGAGCCCCATACACTCATGGAAGAATTAAAAATGTAAAATTTAGACATACTGCATGATGAAAGGCTCGCCTGGCCCATGGGTCCATGCCGTACAAATACTCCAATTAACCTAAACCCTTCATTTGCTCTGAAGGGTGGGAAGAAACCAGATCATTCAGAGGAAGCCCATTAAGACACGGGGAGAACATGCAAACTCCTTACAGTCAGTGGTGGATTCGAACCAAGGTCGCTGGCATTGTAATACAATTGAGCTACTTGCAGTACTAATCGTGTGGCCCATGGGCACAAAAAGCGGCAGGATGATATTTGTAAAATGCCTGGATATGTCTCACAATTTCAGTATTTGTTTCTTTTTCTCTCACTCCTCTTCAGTACATCAGGTCTTATTTGCCTCGTTACACCATACATGGAGAAGGGTTCAGAGAACAATGGCGTGAAGCAAGGCTGTGTTCTCGCACCAACCCTCTTTTCAATCTTCTTCAGCATGATGCTGAACCAAGCCATGAAAGACCACAACAATGAAGACGCTGTTTACATCCGGTACCGCACGGATGGCAGTCTCTTCAATCTGAGGCGCCTGCAAGCTCACACCAAGACACAAGAGAAACTTGTCCGTGAACTACTCTTTGCAGATGATGCCGCTTTAGTTGCCCATTCAGAGCCAGCTCTTCAGCGCTTGACGTCCTGCTTTGCGGAAACTGCCAAAATGTTTGGCCTGGAAGTCAGCCTGAAGAAAACTGAGGTCCTCCATCAGCCAGCTCCCCACCATGACTACCAGCCCCCCCACATCTCCATCGGGCACACAAAACTCAAAACGGTCAACCAGTTTACCTATCTCGGCTGCACCATTTCATCAGATGCAAGGATCGACAATGAGATAGACAACAGACTCGCCAAGGCAAATAGCGCCTTTGGAAGACTACACAAAAGAGTCTGGAAAAACAACCAACTGAAAAACCTCACAAAGATAAGCGTATACAGAGCCGTTGTCATACCCACACTCCTGTTCGGCTCCGAATCATGGGTCCTCTACCGGCACCACCTACGGCTCCTAGAACGCTTCCACCAGCGTTGTCTCCGCTCCATCCTCAACATCCATTGGAGCGCTCACACCCCTAACGTCGAGGTACTCGAGATGGCAGAGGTCGACAGCATCGAGTCCACGCTGCTGAAGATCCAGCTGCGCTGGATGGGTCACGTCTCCAGAATGGAGGATCATCGCCTTCCCAAGATCGTATTATATGGCGAGCTCTCCACTGGCCACCGTGACAGAGGTGCACCAAAGAAAAGGTACAAGGACTGCCTAAAGAAATCTCTTGGTGCCTGCCACATTGACCACCGCCAGTGGGCTGATAACGCCTCAAACCGTGCATCTTGGCGCCTCACAGTTTGGCGGGCAGCAGCCTCCTTTGAAGAAGACCGCAGAGCCCACCTCACTGACAAAAGGCAAAGGAAGAAAAACCCAACACCCAACCCCAACCAACCAATTTTCCCTTGCAACCGCTGCAATCGTGTCTGCCTGTCCCGCATCGGACTGGTCAGCCACAAACGAGCCTGCAGCTGACATGGACTTTTTACCCCCTCCATAAATCTTCGTCCGCGAAGCCAAGCCAAAGACACCATACATATGCCTGCCCCTCTCTCCTCCAGTCTGCAACCCCATCATTTGTGTCAAACAGTCTCTCCTGGTTTCCTTCCCAACGCAGGTCCTGAGTAAGCAAAAATTATATGGGCCATGCTCAGCAGATCAGGCAGCTTCTGTGAGGAGAGAATGAACGTTAATCCTATCAGATGAGTATCTCTCTTCAGAACAGATCCCAGATCCATCTAATACAAACCTACTCAATGAATTACAGCCCTCACAACACAGCATGAAAGCCTAAGGAACAGTGTTTCATCGTCTGATGTGGAATGTTGCAACCCTCAAGAAAGAGCATGAAACCTGAAGGAGATTCAACACCTGCCCTTTGACTTTGTTACGGGTTATGTTATAATTTATATTATATATAAATATGTCTTTAAAAGCAATAGATTGTGGGGTTCTGTGAAGGTCACTTCGCAAGTAGAGTAACAAAATACATCTCATTTAAAATGCAGGAGCTTAGCTGAAGCTAGACCTGCAGGCACCAGTGATTTTTGCAGAGACAATGGAACTGCTTTGGAAAGAATTTCAAAAGCAGGTGCAAATGAAAACTCCTGATCAAGTGCTGATAAAGATCTTTCAAGGATTGGGTTTGGAGCCTTGAGAGGAGATTTGGTTTTCGCAAAGAGGGAGGGGGAGGGGAGAGAGAGAGAGAGAGAGAGAGAGAGAGAGAGAGAGAGAGAGAGAGAGGTTTTGAGGCTGCAACATGGAAAGCTGGCAGCTTGTTGAAACCCCCATTTTAAAGGCAAGTTGTGAGATGTGAGTTCAGCCTGTTAAAAACTCTTGTGGTCCTTACAAGAGGAAATGACTGTGGTGGTGACCTGGAAGAAGAGGTTATCATTTGGAAAACCCATGATTGGCAAGTGTCTTCGGCAAGACACTGAAGTGGCTGATTGGAGAAAATCAGTTTGTTTGTGTTCAACGAGTAACAAATAACTCTCTGAAACCAAAAAGAATCTTCCTGAGTGGTAACCATTTAACTTTAAGCACTAGAGCCAGGTGAAAATAGATAAATGTCAAATTCTGTGCACAGTATAAGAATTGCCTAATACTTGGAGAATTGAGGTTAATGATTGGATAGTTTAAGCAAAAACCTTTTCTGAACACATTACATGAACGAGCGCTTAGAATTAGAAGGGGATTAAGTTAAGATGATACTAATAAGTAAAAATTTGATCCTGTTTCTATCTTTAAGAGAATTAAAAGCAACTTTTGTTTAAGTAACCATTTGTGTTGGTGAATTTCAACTGATGCTGTGTTTTGGGGTCCTCTGAGCTTGTAGCAATTTTTTCTTTTCTAACCATCCCAGAACCTAAGCACTCCTTTGTTGTGAAGCACTGATTTATTTGTACTTCTTTGAATTCACCGTTCTGCAGTCAGCACCCAAAATATGTTCTCCCCTGCGGTGGAGAAACCAGACACAGATTGAGAGACTGCTTTATTATTATTTATAAATCAGATTTTTACATCAGATGATTATATAAATGGCAAGTAGAATGCTGGGCTTCCATTGAACCATAGAATGCTACTGCACAAAAAACAGGCCATTCAGCCTGGCTAGTGTGTGCTAACTATTATCTCCCTAGTCCCACTGATCTACTCTCATTCCATAACCTTCCAGGCCTCTCCCATCCATGTATCTATCCAATTAATTCATAAAACACATGATCAAGCCCGCAGTCACATCAGATTAGAGCTCATTCCACACTCCCACCACCCTCTGAGTGAAGAACTTCCCTCTAATGTTCCCCTTAAATCTTTCCCCCTTCATCTTAAAACTATGACCTCTTGTATTTATCTCCCCCAATCTAAATGGAAAAAGCCTATTCACATCCATTCTGTCTATACCTCTCATAATCTTGTAAACCTCTATCAAATCTCCCCTCATTCTTCTTCACTCCAAGGAATAAAGTCCAAACCTGTTTAATCTTTCCCTGTAACTCAACTCCTGAAGAGCCGATGACATTACTAGAGGGATTGAATTTTGGTGCAGGGAGGTTATGCTGCAATTGTACAAGGTACTGGTGAGGCTGCATGCAGTTCTGGTCTACTTACTTGAATGACATACTAGCTTTGGGGAGGCTGTGAAGAGGGGGTTTACCAGATTGATTCCAGAGATGAGGGGGTTTAGCCTATAAGGAGAGATTGAGGAATCTGGAACTGTACTCGCTGGAATTTAGAAAAATGAGAGAGGACATTTTAAACCCATATAAAATTATGAAGGTCAGCGTCAAGATAGAGGGAGGTAAGTTGTTTCTACTCGTGGGGAAGACCAGAACTGGTGGACATTTGATTCAAGGCAGTTGGACGGAGATAGGGAGGATCTGCTTTTCCCAGATGGTTGTGAATCTATGGAATTTGCTGTCCATTGAAGCAGTGGAAGCCATCTCCGTAAATATATTGGATAGATTTTTACATAGCAGGGGAATTAAGGGATATGGGAAAAATGGGAGATGAACCTATCATCAGATCAGCCATGATCTCATGGAATGGCAGAACAGGCTCTATGGGCCAGATGGCCTACTCCTGCTCCTATTTCTTATGTTACTTCTGTTCAGTCTGCAAGGGTGACCTTGAACATCTGGTTGTCTATCACATCATTTCTATATCACATCTCTACCATGACGTATCTACCATTGGTTCCCACAATGAGGTTCAACATACAGTAAATCCAAGGAACTGCACCTTACTTTCTAACTATGTTGCAGCCTTTAGACTCAAAAGTGACATCAACAAACATCAGTTTACATTAAAGCTGGCAAGATCATCTGAAATGTTAATTCTGTTTCTCTCTCCACAGATATCTGACCTGTTGAGTGGTACCAGCTTGCCATGATTTTATTTCCAATTTCCAGCATCAACACTTTCTTCCAGCAATTTTAATCTCACATTCTAGTATTAGTGTTTTATCTTTCCTTTTTTTTTCCATTTCTCTCTTCTGTTCTCATTCATCTTCCACTTATATTTCATTTGTAAATATAAGGCTTCCCCATCCTAATAAAAGAAAAAAATAGAAGGTTACGAGGTAGGAAGGATCTAGTCCTTATTTTATTGGTAGGAATATATAAGTCGGGACAACATTGAGGGTTGAAGGGCCTGTACTGTGCTGTAATGTTCCATGTTCTGTGTTCTATCCTCTTTCAATGAGCTTCGCTGCTACTCATGTCATTCCGAATCAGAATCAAATGTATTGTCATGAACAAGTCACAAATTTCAGTGTTTGTGGCACCATCACCAGTGCAAACATTCTTATAAACCACATAACAACAATAAATAATAGATATATTTGATTTATTTTTAAACATAGTGCATGAAAGGTAAGACAGTGTCTTTGATTCATTGATCATTGATCGTTGAAGAATCTCTTGGCAGCAGGGAAGCCACTGAATGCTCATCTTTAGGCTCCTGTACCTTTTCACCAGTAGTAGTAGTGAAGTGACCTGAGTGGTGTGGGTTTTTGAGGATAGAGGCTGTTTTTTTTTTAAGACATTACCTTGATGGAGTGAAGTCTGGTGCCTGTGATGTCTCAGGCCGAGTTAACAACCTGATGGATTTCTCTTTGTCTGCAAAGTATCACAGATATTCTTATGTTCTCCCCAACCTTTTAACCTTTCCATAAACTGAACCATGTTTCATTTCAAAAATGTCTCTATCGTAATGAGAGGTCATTAATCTGAAACACTATCTCTATTTATCCCCCTGCAGATATTGCCTGATCCACTGAATATTTACAGCATATTTAGTTAGTTCATGCTTCTGTAAAATAACATGGTAAGGAAAGAGAAATAACTCTACACAGCTCAAGCATAATTGATGATAAGAAATTAACCTACATATCATGCAAATGGTAACCACTCAATAATATCCCCACATCAAGTGCAGCAGTGCAAAGGTTTACTGCCTTACTGGAACTTCAACCATTGACAGCCATTCCAAAATCATCCTATACTGGATGGCAGGGTTAATGTAGAAGTTAGTGCAATGCTATTACAGCATTGTACATTCTCCTCACATCTACATGCGTCTACATGGGTTTCCTCCAGATGCTCCAGCTTCCTGTCACCCTTCAAAAATGTACAGGGTTTGTAGTTTGTAGGTTAATTGGTATATTGGGGGGGGGGGGGGGGGAGGTGGGCACAGGCTCATGGCCCATAAGGACATGTTAATGTGCTGTATGCATAAATTTAATATGTTAGGTTGCTTTTTCCTTTGAGACATAAAACAAGTACACTAACTGAATTATTAGTGTCAAGATCAACGAAGACAGCTATAAATGTATTAGCAATGTGAAAATTGCTGTTGTCTGATCAAAGATGTACGAAAAACAGTGGTCATTAACAATGAGCTACTGAGGCTCAAGGTAGCTATAGCTACCCTACAAGAAACATATTTGGCAGATTCAGGTGTACTGAAGGAAAAAGTACTGCACATTTTTCTGGCAATGAAAGAACAAAGACAAGCCCTGCGAACATGGAGTGGGTTTTGTTATTATTAATCTCTTGTTGCAAACTGTGAAGCCACCAGAAAATATATCAGAATGACTTATGACTCTCCGTCTACACACCAGTCATGGCCCAGTGTCTCTCATCAGTGTGTATGCCCTACCTTGAACTCAACCCCTGAGGTTAAAGATATGTTCTATGACAAATTGGAAGCTGTTGTCAGGAATATTCCCAGTAATGAGCACCTCATTCTCCTTGGTGACTTCAATGCCAGAGTGGGGGCCAATAATGAGTCTTGGCCATTTTGCCTTGGCCACTTTGGAATTTGTGAAATAACTGACAATGGACGTCTCTTGGAGTTCTTGTCCTAACATGCCCTGTGTGTAACTAACACTTACTTTCAGACCAAGTCGCAGGACAAGGTATCATGGCAATATCCACTGTCTAAACATTGGCACGAACTAGACATGATCATTATCAGGCACTCTTTCATTTACTCGACTAATAACCCACTCATACCACAGTGATACAGTATTCTGCATGATCACACTACATCTGAAGAAAATCCACCACTCCAAACAAACTGGAAAACCTTGCATCAATACAACAGAGATGAAACAGCCAGAAAAGGTTGATCAGTTTGCCAAATCAGTACAAGTTGCTATGACAATCTCCTCAAAACGAGATACTGCAACAGAACAATGGTTTGTGACACCATCCATGAATCAGCACTGCCTATCTTTAGAAGAAAGGCAACTAAGACCTGTGACTGGTTGGAGGCAAAGTCCACCATCATGACTCCTGTAATCGAAGCCAAGAGTGCAGCTCTCACAGAGTACAAGTGCTCACCATCCGACCAAACACTTGAGGTCTTTAGGGCTGCTAGAAGCAAAGTGCAACAGATTGCAAAGCAGTGCACAAATGAGTAACTGGCTCCAGCTTTGTGATGACATCCAGACAGCAGCTATGACAGGCAACATCAGATCGATGTATAATGTTATAACCATGTATCCATTTACGGCACAGAAACGGGCCAGTTTGGGCCTACTAGTCGGTGTGGAACATCATCTTCCACTTAGTCCCACTGATCTGCATTTTGCCCATAACCCTCCACATCTCTCCCGTCCACATACCTATTCAACCAATCCTTGAATATTAGCATCAATCTCACTTCTACCACCACTGCCGTAAGTTAATTCCATACCCCCACCACCCTCTGCATGAATATATTTCCCCTTATGTTTCCCATAAACTTTTCCCCTTTTACTCTCAATCCATTCCCTCTTGTTTGAATCTCCGCTACTCTCAGTGGAAAAAGCCTGTCCATGTTGACTCTATCCATCCCTCTTATAATTTTGAAATCCTCTATCAAAGCATCCTTCAACCTTCTGCACTCCAGGGAATAAAATCCCAGCCTGCTCAACCTTTCCCTATAACTCAAACCCTGAAACCCCGGTAACATTCTCGTAAATCTCCTCTTCACTCTCCCTATACTGTTTATATCCTTCCTGTAATTCAGGGACCAAAACGGCACAAAATATTCCAAATTTGGCCTCACCATTGCCTTATTTAATTACAACAGAACATCCCAACTCCTGTGCTCTATACTCTTGACTATGAAAGCCAACATACTAAATGCCTTCTTCACCACCTACACCTACACCAAGATTGAAAGGAAACTCAACAGTTTTCCCCTGCGCTCCCTTTGCTACATCCTCAGCATCAACTGGAGAGACACGGTCCCAAATTCTGAGGTCCTCTCCTACACTGGATTTCCCGCAATGTTCATGCCACATCCATTGCATGAAGGATGATAGACTCCCAAAGGACATCCTCTATGGAAAACTAGTAACAGGCAAGAGGAACATTGGTAGACTCCCGCTTCACTTCAAGCATGACAGTTAGACCACAAGTAAGCACTGCATATGGATCCAGATGACACATTACAAGAGAGATGTGACATTAAAAATAAACACAGAATACTGAGGGGATACAGCAGACAAAAGACAAAGGAGGAAAAACCCAACACCCAACCCCAACCAACCAATTTTCCCTTGCAACCGCTGCAACCGTGTCTGCCTGTCCCGCATCGGACTTGTCAGCCACAAACGAGCCTGCAGCTGACGTGGACATTTACCCCTCCATAAATCTTAGTCCGTGAAGCCAAGCCAAAGAAAGACAGCAGATGACCGCAACAAATGGCGAGGTGCTCTTCATCAACATCTAGAGCAAGGCGAAAGAGTGATCTTGAGTCAGTCTGAGGAGCGAAGAGCTAAGAGAAGAGCACAGCAGACAACAATTCAACGATGCCCTACACTTGCAGCAACTGTGACAGAGCCTGCTGTTCCACAATTGGCCTCCATAGCCACAATCGACACTGCTAAACAACCAGTGACTACCAGAGGCACAATACCCATGCTGGAGACCAAAAAGAAGAATATATTTTCAAAGCATTCCATTAGAATCTTATGACTATATTCGAATTGAAAAATACAATTTCAGATGAGATTCGTATCAATAGTCTGAATATGTTTTTCTCTCCAAAAAGTCTAACATAAACAAGATGTTCATGGGTTACTGACTAAATATTGAAAGAGCTCGATAGAGTGGGAGAGCGAAGGACTAGAGAGTACCGCCTCAGAGTGAAAGAACGTCCCTTTAGACCAGAAATGAGGAGACTTTTTTTTCAGCCAGAGGGTGATGAATTTGTGGAACTGGTC